>NC_056741.1:135512814-135554882 GCF_019279795.1 Protopterus annectens
TTGTTGCTATTGCCTAAAAGGCTCAAAGAAGGTAGACAAAGTTTTAGACAGTATCTGAAAGCTTAGGGGGGCAGGTGCATCCAATCCTTGGTGATCAATATTGTCTTTTAATCATGTCCTCCCAGGTTGACAGATTTTGGATGCCCCTAGAGTAGCACCAGAAACTAAGCCAATTATTAAACTCAATCATTTTATGTTCATACTGTGGTGTCATCTTTGATGAAGGTAGAATGATGCTTAATGCGAGGCTCATGCCAGTACTGGACCACTCTCAAAATTCAGACAACAATGTGAATCTCACTGCTCTCATCATTGCTCTTTCACAACGTACCGATACCCTAGCTGCCAGGTTTGATTCGCATAATATCACTGTTACAGCTCACTCGGAAGGTAATAATACTTCTACCTCTGGTATTACACCAGGTCAACGTTCTCCTGTAATTTCTACAATAAGCGAAGGCTTAAACTGTGATAATCAGGCTACTAATGATATGAGAAACAGCCCTAATTCTTTACTGGACTGCAACCGCCCTGGGGGCGGAACCTCTACAACGTTCAACCGTGAAGGCGTCGGAGGGCTTATTGGAGTCCCTCAATTCGAGAAATGGATTTTGGATACTAGCAAACTCAAAATTAACCGATTGAATATTATCGGATCTTCGGCTGAAGACGCCACTGAGGTACAGGTTAGTTCGCTTTCTTTGACTAACAAATTGAAACTCCTAGATGCTAAAATGGTAAAAATCAAGAAACTGCAACTCGAGATTAATTATTTCAATTAATGCATCAAAGAGAAACTTGTCCCTAAAGGACTTCGTTACCATGTTTACCCTACAGGACTAGTAGCAAACTCCTTATTTTATAATGAATTACTAGCATTTTTTGATATGCAAGGAATTGCTCTATTACAACTGATGGTTAAGCATTACAGCATCCAAGTCACCGACCTTTCAAAGGAAGTTACGGAACTCAATATGGAAGTACTTGGCCACCCAGACTTTTCCCACTATAAATATGAGTATGATAGATCCTTTGCCATGATTGATCAACTATTAGAGAGACTCAGGCTAAATAAAAGCAAGAAAATGACCAGGGACCGATTAGCATATGAAAATGGAACTGCCTACCCTAAACCACCATTGTCACAGACTAGCCATCTTATTACGACCACAGACAACGAGTCTATGGTCGAGATTGACAATGAAGAGGTTACTTTAACTAACGAACGGCCTTATACTAATCAGGACTGTGTAGTTCATCAAGATTCAAACAAAAATACATGGGCTAACTGACTAAGGGGAAACAGGGAGAGATTCAACGATAGCCGTAACTACGGCAATTCCACTGACAGCATGGACTATGCCTGACAAGGGGCTATTTCTAAAAAGTTACCAACAACTACAACCAGCAGAATCAAAAAAACAACAAGCGTTTTTCCAAAAGACCGAGGAGGTAGTAAATAGAATTGAGTTGCCAGAGATTATTACTAATAAAGCTGGAGATTTTCATATTTACAATTACTCTTGCCTTGAAGTAGACCCTTTTCTTGTTGAATTACTTTCAAATAGGAATACTTTTATACCTAATCGACATATGGACTTGGTCCAGAACATTAAAGACCTGAAATTGTTTGTAAGGAAGCTTAATTTGAATTTACTTTTAGGTAACTCAGAACATCCTACTTCCTTTTACAATATTCCTAGTGACTATAATCCCCTGCTGCATCCTGTTTTACAACTTTTTGAAACTATAATGGAACTGGATTTAAGGACTTTAGCTAATTCTGACAACAACTTGTTCTATAAAAATATCAGTTTATGTAATATTACCCCTGATGAAAGTGCTTCTCTAAAATTGTTTAAATCATTGAATGTGAGAACTATAAAGCCTGATAAAGGTGGGGGGCTCACTTTTTTCGACCAACATGACTATATTGACAGAGTTTCTGCCTTGTTAGATAATGAGACCTATTTAAAAGTTTCTGTTAATGAAGATAATGTAGCATATAGCCGTATTAAAAGCTATTTTAGCGATCTTTTTATTGAAGGCTATATTGATATTGATATGTACAACTATATAAAAACAGAGTGGCCCAAAATACCTCTCTTATTTGCAACACCAAAAGTACACAAAAATGTATTAAATCCACCATTCAGACCGCTCATTGATGGGCGGAATTCCATCACGTATGCAAGTGCAAAACTTGTGGATAATATTTTAAAAAAATACTTGACAACAGAATTACAAGTTTGTAAGGACTCATGGGCCTTTCTTAGTAAAATCAATGAACTTGAATACACTGATGACTACAACTTCCTTACAATCGATGTGGTGGATTTATATACCTCAATCCCCCACGATGAAGGACTTGAATGGGTCAATATTTTTTTAGTCAAAAAAGGAGCCCCTAGTAATGAGGAATATTTAGTTACATCACTATTGGATATAATTTTAACTAATAATTACTTCCTCTTTAACAATGATTTGTATTTGCAGAAATGTGGAGTAGCTATGGGTTCTCCACTAGGGGCTAGCTTTGCGAATATAGTCATGGCTTATTGGGAGGGACACTTTTTATTGAACAAGGAAGAATATACATCCAACATAAAATATTACACACGTTTTTTGGATGATATATTTATTTTGTTTCATGGTAATAAAGACACGGCGATCAAACTGATTGACTACCTGAACAAAACTACTAACTTCCTTAAATTCACTTTTGATTTTCAGTATTTCAGTATTAATTATTTAGATATTATTTTAGTTAAAGACTTGGAAAGTAAACAATTTCTTGCTAAAATACATAGGAAGAGTACGTTCTGTAATTCATATTTGCATTACACGAGTTTACACCCACAATCACAAAAAAAGGCCATAGTAAATGGCCAGGCAATTAGAGCAGCCCGTATGGCCTCTCGAGATAGCGACTTCATTAGCAAATGCAAATTATTAGAAGATATGTTTTTGCATAGAGGATACCCTAAGAGGTTTTTAAATAATATATTTGATGAAGTCAACAGGAAGAGAGAAAATGGAGTCATCTTGCCTATCTTGAGAGAGAGAACGTGCATACCTGGTTCCAATGAGTTGGTAATAACCAAACTCCACAGTAATTCAGACACTAGTATAGATACTAGGTTACTTGACACCGATAGGTGTGACTTTAACAGTGATGGTATAGGTACCCAGAATCAACAAACACTTAGAAACAACTCTTGCAGTAGGTATATTATGACTTTCAATCTTGAAAGCCATATTATAAGAAAGATCTTGTATAAAAATTGGCCTATAGTATTGCAAGATAAAATGTGTGCAACCAAATTTTGTGATATTCCTAAAATAACTTTTAGAAAAGGGAAAAACCTCAAGTCACTATTGGAAACTAGACCAACAAGTGATAAAGGTAAAAATAAAGGAACTTATGGTTGTGGAAGTTGCAATATCTGCAAGCATATAAAAACAGGCAGTAAGCATACAATTAACAACAAAATATACAAACTTAATTATAGATTGAATTGTAACTCTAAATTCGTGGTGTACGCTGCATTATGCTTGAACTGCACATGTTTCTATATCGGGAAGACGGAAAGATGTCTTCGAGATAGAATTTACGAACATGTCAATGCAATTTCTAATTTGAAAACTGAAAATGCTTTGGCAAAACATATTATATTCTTCCCAAACCACCAGTTTAAATTTATAGGGTTAGACCAAGTACAACTAGACAATAGAAGAGGACCCTTCAATTTGCTACTAGAAGATTGCGAACTTTCGTGGCAAATCAGGACCAATGCCTTTTTTGAACCAGGGCTTAATGAGCATTGTAATATTACATGCCTCCTAAAACTCAAGAGTCTAAACAGATAGACCAAGAAAAACTGACCTTTTTTGATTTGTGCTTATGTATTTTATTTTTGCTGTTATCTGATTCTAAATAGAGTTTTTTATGTTATTTTTCATGCAAAAATTCTTTTATGCAACATTTTATAAGATTATGTCATGATAAAAAACTTTTTAATGTATACAAATATATTTTAAATGCATACATTTATGTTTATACATTTATACAGTAAGCATTTTATGGGGATATTTTATATGATTCAGTTTAACCTTCGTAGTCGAGCTGTAAGACTATACAAGAAGCATATACTACCTTAGTAGTGTTATTTAATATAATCAACTAATTTAACTAATTAACTAATTAACTAATTGGGTTGGTTGATTGATTTAGTAAGATTTTTTGTATAAATAACATGGACATGTTACTGGGCTTTATCTGAAGAAGTTGTTCCATTGCGAATGACGAAAAGCGCTTAATAAATACTTGCTTGTGGTTCGTGAACTCCTTTGCCTGGAAGATTTTTTTGGATTGACAGATGTCTACATTGTCCAGACTGAAGAGGGCTTGACGGGTGTGAAGTTTTTTGTATAAGCTCCGAGCATTGAGCAGTAACACCTTAAGACTGCTTGTAGAATTTTTCACTATGTTGTAAGTTTTGTCTTGTTGCTATTGCCTAAAAGGCTCAAAGAAGGTAGACAAAGTTTTAGACAGTATCTGAAAGCTTAGGGGGGCAGGTGCATCCAATCCTTGGCAAATCAATATTGTCTTTTAATCATGTCCTCCCAGGTTGACAGATTTTGGATGCCACTAGAGTAGCACCAGAAACTAAGCCAATTATTAAACTCAATCATTTTATGTTCATACTGTGGTGTCATCTTTGGTGAAGGTAGAATGATGCTTAATGCGAGGCTCATGCCAGTTTTTGACACATATTTCAAGAGGCCTAGTGAGGGATGTCTTAGATCATTTGCACACGCATGGATCATGAAAGAATCATATTAGTACATGGGGTGCAATAACTTGAGTACATGATATTATGGGTCCCATTTCCAGATAGTCAACTAACTGTTATCTTCTTCTTGTCTAACCTAGTGAGTGGGGCGGGTCTGTATTATAACATTGAAGTCTTACAACTTTGAATGTTATAATATCGAACCCATTCAATCGAAACACCAGAAAACCAGAGTCAGAATAGCGATTTTTTTCCCAGGGAAAAAAATTGCTGTTCTGACAAACATACACACAACACAAGCACACCAAAATAAATAATCCACACACATTCACTTCACAAAACCCTACACTAAACCAGACATACACCACTAGCTATCCACTTACCTTAACCCAACCCTAACCCTAAGGTCCCTAACTATTGCACACTCACCTTACCCGCTCCCTAACCCTAATGTCCCTATCGCACACTCACCTTACCCGCTCCCTAACCCTAAAGTCCTTATGGCACATTCACCTTACCCGCTCCCTAATGCTAAGGTCCCTATCGCACACTCACCTTCATTCGCAAACTTACCTTAACCCGGTCCTTAACTTTTGCTCCACAGTCGAGGAAATAGCGAAGCTGCAAGAAACGGCCCACCGAATACTTTCCCTAGGAAAGTATTCGGTGTTCTGCAGGTTCGCTATTTCAAGCGTTTGCTGACTAGGGTTCGATATTATAACATTTGGAGTTGTAAGACTTCAATGTTATAATATAGACCCAAGTGGGGCATCTATATGTGGTAGAATGGAATCCCCAGTGGCAAAAAGTAAAGTATATCTTTGACTTATGAGCTTTGATCTTGAGGGGCCATTAGGTGTAGGCTTATGTGACATGTTTGATTTTGCTTTTGGTGTGTGTTTTAGTGATTGCTGAGGAGCAGTGTTGTCATTTGGTAGCTTTGGAGGTCTTTGAAATTTGGGAAGGTTCCCTTATGTGTGTGTGTGTGTGTGTGTGTGTGTGTGTGTGTGTGTGTGTTGTGAGTGATGTGTGTGAAGGATGTAGTGTGGGTACCACTGACAACCTCACTTGTATGCAAACTTTTTGTCTCCAAGGAAGTTGTGTATTTACATTTCTCACATACCATGTTATTTTCTTTAATGATTAACTAGATGTCTGAGAACATGAGACAATTGCTACATTGTATTAAGATTCCCAAATCTACCAATCTGGCTACAGAGATATTTGGAAATTTCTTAGCCATGTTGTCCAGTCCTGTAACAGGTTGGGCTGCATAGTATTAAGGATTGTGTTTCAGCAGGGGTCTCCTATGGTATTTTCTGGGATTAAGGGGAAGAACTTATATAATGTTAGGATAGAGTTGTGTAGTTCATACACAAGCTGGCTGATCTAAGCTCATTCCTTCACAATGCCACCCTGATTAACATGTTTTGGACTTAATCTTAACCTTATAAGGAAATCTTACTGCCTAGGCATTTCCTGCTATACAGGGCACTGCTAAATGCCACTGCTCAGTGATCAACTCCATGCAAACTTTCCTGATTAATAGTAGAGAAACAAGTTGAAACTGACCCTTATGCCCTCTAGATAATAAATAACCACACCTTGAGCTCCCTGGAGTGCTTCCCAACTCAGAGAGCAGCTAAACACCTTTTGTCACAAGATGGATGCTCCTGGAATTTACTTAATGTAAAAACACAGCAAAAGCAGCTCTCAAGAGCAGATTAAACAATAAACAACTAATAAGCAACTAAGTTGCTTGTTAATTCACCCTTTTGCAAGGTGATTTCAAGGCAAACAGAACTAGAAAGGTCAACAGAAAAATTACTATTTTTGCCACAAAATTAAATGAATACTTTAAGAAATGCTCAAAAGCAGCAGTGATCACTGTATAAAGCAAGTACAAGTGCAATGAGTCAAGAAAATATTCTTACATTAGTTTGGATGGCTAAGAATGCAGCTGAAACATTTGAAAAGCATTGCAGAGTTCTCTGTAAGTGAACAAAGAACCTTGTAAACTTGCCTGATTTATAGTAGAGAAAAAAGCTTAAAAATGAACTCCTTTGCTCTCTAGCCAACAGACAACCACACTGAGCTTTCTGGAGTGTTTCTCGACTCAAATAGACCAGGTAAACACCTTCTGCCAGAAGATGGATGACACAGGAATTTCTTAATATAAAAGCACAGCAAAAGCCGTTCTCACTTTCAGGTCAAACAACTACCAAACAGCTATGTCCCTGGCTAAGTCAACCTTCTGCAAGGTGGTTTAGAGGTAAGCACAACTAGAACAGTCAACAAAAAGAGAAATGACTATTTTTGCCACAAATCACTGTATAAAGCAAGTACAAGTGCAATAAATCAAGAACAACATTCTTATCTTAGCTTGGATGGCTCTGGATGCAGTTGAAACACTTAAAAAGTGTTGCAGAGTTTTCTGATAGTGTATCATCAGCAGGTGGCTCACTATATTCCCATTGCACATCGAAACTCAGGTCCACCATCCCAGCATACTTAAACTAGACCATGAAACAGTATTCCTTCAAGCCCTTACTAATTCAACACCTAAACCTCACAGGGTCATGGTGATGCTCCTCAACCATTTTCTTTATCAGCTCATGCCCCCTATCGCTTTATAACTTTCGTACCTTTCTACACAATAAACCTTTCTACTATTCCTCCTCAATTACCTTTCAATCTTAATCCTCACTTTACATTTAAGATGTCTTTGTGACCTTCCCGGTTTATCATCTCCTTCGAACACTGTCCACCACACCCTATTACTAGGATCCATATCAGTATGTACCTTATTATTCTTATACTCATCAACTATTCAATGCCTCCATACCTCTTCTAGCATTAACACATATCTACCTACAAATTGTTTCTCACTCCTTACCTCAGTTGCTTTTATTCTTAACATCTATACTGCAACCTTCTTTAGGCTTTCAGTTGATGACAGCGAATGCTGATATGAGCAAATAGTTTTTACTACTGTAAAAAAAAAAAATGAATCCCCAAGTGAGCAAAAGTACTGCTGTATGGAGTTTCTGACAGCATCATTTTTCATTGGATTGCATTGCAGTGGAGTAATTTGCCCTTACTCTGCTGTTGTGTGATCATGTGATTAGTATATATAATTAACAGCTGCTATGGGGGGCACAGATGGGCTTGACCTTCGCAGAAAAGAAGAGTCTTCATTTTTTTGTTGTTCGATCATATTACACCTCAGTGAAAAATGGTTTCTTTGTCTGTGTTCGCTAATGAGCTTTTACAGTTTACTAATACACTCCTCCTTACCCATGTAAAATAAGTCATACTTAATCTCTTTTTGTCATATATATCGCACATGAACTGTTTGCATTTTAAACATTTTTATCTGGAATTTAATGTAATGTATGATGTCATCACAGAAGAAGTACCTTTTATCTTTATATAATGTCACTGCAGAACAATTATCTGTTTGAATCTAGATGTCTTATGTAATATATATATTTGTTAAAAAATTACTTTGTTTTGAGTATCTTAAATGTATCTACTAGAGGTTTTCTCCCTGGGTCTCCATTGAAATGGAGAAAAGCTCATTTGGAATTTTCTAGTCATCAAATAATTGAATGTTATTGAATGCATTTTTCATATTTTTTCCTATATTGAAAAGAAGTGCTTATCTAAAAAAATGCATTAATAGTATTATATTGTGGAGAGACATACTGTACTATGACTTAGATTGCCATCCCATTTTTTATTTATTTCTTTGTGATAAATGAAATCTGTATCGATATAGAGAATTTTATACAGGGTCCACATGAAAAGATGATGAAATCAGCAAGCAAACAAAAATAGCATTGCTTCAATCGAATTCATGCTCATGTCTTGGTGAGTACCTTCATGACGTGGACCTTGTTTTTCAAAATTTCACCAAGATCACACTGATATCAAACAAGGAGAGACTGGGATTTTCGAATGCAGATCCTTAAGGAGAATAACAATCACCATACAGAATATTATATTCATAAAGTAGCAGAAAGTATTCTAATAACTAAGCCAACACAGCAATAGAGAAAGGAGAGTCTGCCGATGGTGATTACTGCAATTAGCGGTAGAGACAATAGGCAAGGAGAGGCTGGAATTTATTGGAGAAAACTAGCAAAAGAACCAAGGTATTTGGAGCAAATAATTAGAAAGGGAAAGGTAACAGAATGTGAAGAGGCCAAGAATTTATTTGGACTGCAGGATAGAGATTGCCATCCCTATCAAGGATTGCTATCAGAGTATAGGCAAAGAGAAAGAAATAGGGTGGGGTGGAGGTGTCCTAAGCAATAGTCCAGCACTGGTAGAGGTTTTAGTAGAAACTAGAACTGAAGCTGCTGTTCAGAAAGTGATGATAAGTAGAGCATATAAACTATTGTATGGTAACTATAAGAATTAATCAGGGGAGGTTAGAAAGGATTGGGAAGAGAGACTGATCAGCAATTCAATACAATGGGAAGATATATGTACATCTCCCAAACATGCAACAAAATCTAAAAGATTTAGGGTCTTTGCTTGGAAGTATTTATATAGGTATTTTTATACCCCAAGTAGACAGCAAATGTTGGAGCTGTAATGGGGAAGAAAGAGGGAATTGTGAGCATATTTTCTAGGAGTGTAATGATTTGGATACATTTAAAGATTCCCTGCAGGCTATTCTGACAGAGATACTGGGTGAGCAAATCAGTGTAACTAAAGAAATTATTTTTTCATCTATGATACAGAATTGGAATTGCCTAAACATAGTAAAGCCTTTCTGAGTCTAATTATGGTGGCTGCCAAAAAAAGCAATTACTAGAAGATGGAAATCAAAGTCTAAACCAACTGTACAAGAAGTGGTGAATATAGTAAGAGAGATAAAACAACTGGAATTGGGATCTTTAGAAAAGGGTAGGAGCAAACTACATATAAAAAATAGGAATTGTGGGGGCAATACATGCAGAAGAGGAATGAGGTTTAAGAGAAGGCAGGATTTGAATGAGTTGTGGAATGTTTAACTGACAATGACTGGATAGATTAGATGTGATGCAACTAAAATTATGTCAATATAGTTTGTGACATATAATGTTTGCAACTAAAATTATGTCAGTATGGTTTGTTTTCATTTATATAAATGCATGATTGCCTATGTCATACATGATGATTTAATAAAGATGTTTCTTGTTTACAAAAAGAGGCACTGATATATGAATTATATTTTATATAGCATATATTAATAGACAACAGTAGGTTAAAAAAAAGACAACTAGGTTATCAAGTACCAGCATAAAATAGTGTCCAGTCCTGGTCTGTATACTTGTACACTTGTACTAAGACTGGAAAAAAATGACAGTGTAGAATCCCCCAAGACACAGAAGCATTCCTAGAATAGGATTAGGCTAAGTTCAGGTGGAGGATGACCCCCTGTTCTAGAAGGAAGTAGTAGTCCAAAAAAAAAAAAAACAGAAAAAAACTGACAGGTGAAAAAACAAAGCAAAGAAAAATACTTGCACAAGAAAAACTGCCAAAAGCTTCAAATGGAAATTTGTGTTTATTAATACAAAAGATTCATGAAAAACATTATATAGACAAAGAAATGTTGGACCATTTGGAAAAAGAAACAACCGAGGACGTGTGAAAATATAAAGAACAAAATCTAGAGATTTTTGAAAGGTATAAAAAAGAAACATGGACATGGGAAAGAAAGAAAAAGAAAGAAAGAAATATCTGTTGTGGTTCAATATTTATGCAAAGGCAAAAGGCAAACTAATCAATACAAAAAAAAAAAAAAAAACAGCTCCAAAGATATTTGAAGAGAAATACAGGCAAAGGCACCCAGATGTGAAAAATTTCACAATACAAAAAAATAAGATCATAAAGGAGGGACGAAGAAGGTTAGTAAAGCAGAAGTTAAACAAACAGAAGCTTAAACTGTGGAATACCTGCAAGGTGAAGGATTTAGTATAAAAGTCTAACATAGGTTGTGTCACAGCATGATGGAACAATGACTCCCAAAAGTCAGGAGAAATAGGTGGAGTGGGAGATGTCTGAAGAAGAAATATAGACTTGGGAAAGAAAAAGAGATTTAATATGGTGTAATAATTATATAAAGGATAAAGCAAAACTAATTAGTACAAAAAAGCAGCACCAAAGATAACTAAAGAGAAATACAGGCAACAACATCCAAATAAGGAAATACACAATATAAGAAAACAAAACAGGAAAGTAGAAAACAGGATTACTAATGGAGAAGTTAAAGAAATAAAAACTGAAGTTATGGATTACCTGCATAGTGAAGGATTTAGTTTAGAAAAATCCATCTCCTTATTAAGGAGAAACAGTTTGGGAAGCATCTGACTGCTTGCAACATGAAGATACTCTGGATTCTTCAGAAGGAAAGACGTACAAACGTTTAGCTGTAATTGGATAGCAAGGGAAGAAGCAGGAAATAGTGAAACTCTGATGCAGTCAATGTTGTGGAGAGATAGACCAGTGAGTTCCCATATGAAAGGGCAATGGATGACACAGGATGCAGCTGAAGAGAATGTTACAGAAAGATGTTCTGGAACTTTCTGTAGAATGCCTGCAGCAAACGGAGAACAAAGAATGTGCCCACAGTTTAAAAGAAAATGATCTAAGGGAAAAATTGATTGCTTTCATAGTGATGGATAGACATATTAGCATCAATGAAATAACTGGATTACAGTAAGTCAATACGACCCATAATTAACACAGCAGCTGACTATTAACAGACATTCATGTGATATAACAGAAGTAAATAGGATATATTACTGTACAGATAAATTAATAACAGAAACGTCTTACCACAAAAACTACAATAAGGGAAAGGAAGGGAAGACAACTATAAAGCAGTTAAGATTAGAAGTGTCGTTGTTTGAAAAGTATAGAAGAGTGAACAGATCAGCAAAGGATACATGTGATAAAAGCAATGTGCAGTATGAGAACAGACCAGGAGCTATTGTACACTATCCAAGCAATATCGCCCAACAGGGTGTGTGTTATTATGGAAATGACACCCATCTGAGGGTTGTTCTGATGCCTGACACCACAGGCAGAGGGCCTCTACACCCCTGGAAGGGCATTATTTCTGCAATAACATATACCTTGGAGATCATTATTGTGCTTATAGAATAAGCTCTCTATAAAATTGTTGTTTTAATTATTTATTTTTACTACATTATTTTTTATTTTCTTTATGTAAAATAGCTCCTCCTCCTGATGTTTCAAATTTGCTGTAGTATATGTTAATGGTGTTGGAGGAAGCACTTTACATCCAAAATATAATGCTTTAAAAAATATCTAGGTATTTACTTTAATTTTTGGTCCTTTACCCCTAAAGCATTTGTAAAACATCTGGTTTCTTGACAGTCATTGCAGATTGAAGTTACTAAATAATGACATACATTTGAGTTTCAGACTTTTATTTCCTTCAGAAATTTCATGCTAACACAAATCCTTATAGTTAAGCAACCTTGTAATTTTATAACAGCAATAATTAAAATCTGTTTCTATTTTTGAGCCTTTGTTCCCCCTTTATTTTAGGCTTTATACAGATTTCTTCTGCTGAAAGGTCCAGAGGTATGCAAGCCTCTTTGGTGCTGCTCCTGTGAGTGGTCGATCTCACTCACTCACTCTCTCATTGTCTCACACACAAGCGAGCGTGCTCACACACACACACACGCACACACGCACACACACACACACACACACACACACACACACACACACACACACACACACACACACACACACACACACACACACACACACACGCACCTCTGCTTCAGAAAATGCATGCTAATACAAATCATTTAAAATATGTTCCTATTTTCAGCCTTTGCCCCTGTTAATTTTAGGCTTATTCAGATACCTTGAGCTAAGAGGTCAAGAGGTATGTGTACCTCTTAATTGCTGTTGTTGCTGCTGCCAGGGATCGCTCATTCACTCTCACTCTTCACTCTCTCTCACACACACACACACACACACACACACACACACACACACACACACACACACACACACACACACAATCACACCCTGGGATTCATCAATGGAAATTTTGCGTGCAGGAATAGTGTAGCCTCTCCTGCATGGAAAATGGCCGTCTCACGATCCAGGTACATGCCGTTTTGATGTGCATGAGCGACCCTACACTGTTCCAGCAAGGAAAGCCATGCTGGATGCTAATCAGCTCATTTGCTGCTGAAAACCATGCAAATGAGCTGATCTGGCAATCCAGAAAGTTGGCAGGTCTCTGTGCTGGAACAGTGTAAGGTGCAGAAATGTATTCAGTTACTAACTGAATACAACTTTGCAAATTACACAACAAAGGCATGCCAGCGCTCAATAAAGCATGTATTAGAGCAGTTATGCATGCCAATGGCCAAATATATGGCCAGTGGAATGCATAACTGCTTCAAACAAAAATTAAACTTTTATTTTTGTTGGCCGATCTTGGCCATTGAGTGCATGGGAAGTGATACGCTAGTGGGAGGGGGCAGAAAAGGTAAAAATAAGGGTGAAAACATGAACATTAGGGAATTCTGCATTTTACCATTCTAGTCAATGGCATGCAGAAAGTAAACAATGGCAGGGAACAGTGGTTGCTAAGGGGGAAGACTTGTGTGTAGTGCAGTAACTAGGGCTTAAGGCAGTGGAGTATGTTAATGAAGGGACTTATACTGAATCACAAGTTTCTTCGAAGTGTCAGACAGCACCTAACCATGTAGGTCCTCTAACATGATCGTGTTGGCAGGAGGAGCAAGTAACATGAAAAGAGGGGGTGTCATGTGCACATTGGAGCTCTGTTGGCCAGTTTCTGCTTAGCTAAGCACAGTTAAGTGAGGGTGTATGTCTGAGACTGTGTACTCTTATTCCATGAACTGAGAAGCATGTTTGCGGCCAGGGGAGGGCCATTTCTTGCTGTTTACACTAGCTAAATGGGTATGGGTGATGCACCGGGGATTAAACTGGAAGGATATAGGAAAACTAAAAGGAAATAGCAGAACAAGGGAAATGCAGTACAAACAGCAATATGGGATACTGCAACACACAATGGGCCATTGAAAGCACTCATTAATACAGCCAGCAGGTGGCATAGCTGCATAGCTGAAAATGGGAGGAGATATAAAAAAAATAAATAAATAAAGGGCAACAGCACAATAAAGGAGAAATTAAGTAGAAATCACTAATATGGGACTCTTGCAACTCACAATGGCCAGGTAAAGCATGCAATAATACGGCTGGCAGGTGGCTGCATAGCTGAAAATAGGAGGAGATGTAAAAAAAATTAAAGGGCAACAGCACTAAAGGAGAAATATGAAATAGAGATTAGTAATATGGGACCCTTGCAACTTACAATGGGCAGGCAAAGCACATAATAATACACCTGGCAGGTGGCTGCATAGCTGAAAGTGGGAGGAGATGTAAGTAAAAAATAGTAAAAAAAAAGGCAACAGCAGAATAAAGGCAATCATGCATAAATTACCAGTAATGCCTCTAACACTCACAGTGGCCAAAGCAAAGCCATGAGTAATATAGGTGGCAGCTGGAATGTACCATAGCCAGCCAGTCATACAGGCAACATCTGTAGGAGCACAGTATAAAGTATGGAAACACCTTACTGTCTTTTTTGTCCCACAAACTCTGAGCCATCGGTGTATACATGCAGGGGAATTTTAACTGGAAAAATGTTAAGGGCTGCCATTGCTTTGATCCATCAGTATGTGCCAGAGGCTGAGGGCAGAGAGGAGGATAATGTTGACAACCTCCCCAGACTCAGGAGGAGGAGAAGAGTGTTCAGACCCAGGATAACCTAGCAGGGGCTACATAACCTGGAGATAGTAGAGTGCTACAAGGTAGACAGGGACATACATCAGCAAATCACTGAGCTGTGCCTACACAGAGGGGAACCCATCCCAGTGGATACTAAGGTATGTGTAGCCCTAAGAATACTAGCTACAAGTACTTTCCAAAGATCTACTGGGGATATCATGGGGGTGTCACAGGCATCTGCATCCAGAGTACTCCACCAGTTCCTGGATGCCATGCTACCAAATGCCTGTGACCACATATATTTCCCCAGCACCCATGAAGAATTGAACAGCAATATGAGCCTCTCCCATCATGTAGCTGAATACCCAGAGGAACTGGGTACCATAGACTGCATGCAAACCCACATCAAAGCACCATCAGGTGAGCAAGGTAGGGTCTACATAAACTGCAAGGGCTTCCCCTCCATCAGCTGCCAGGTTGTGTGCAATGCCCCAAGCATTATCATGAATGTGTGTGCTGGCAGCCCTGGAAGCTATCATGACTCCCACATTTGGCATGCATCATAGCTATATCAGAGATTTGCCAGGGGGGACATCCTGTATGGCTATCTGGTGAGGGATGCTGGCTATGCACTGGAGCCCTGGATGATGACACCCATCAGAAATGCACACACACCCATACAAGAACACCATAATGAGGCACATGCACAAACCAGGATCATTACAGAGCATGTGTTTGGGATGCTCATGTCATGGTTCTGCTGCCTGGACATATCTGGTGGAGTCTTGCAGTACTCTCCACTCATGTGTACACATGTTCATAGTATGTGCCAAGCTACAGAATATGATCCTGCAGAAACAGCTGCAGCAGAAACAGGATAGGGAAGGGCCACACAGCCCCCACCTTTGCCAAGATCCCCACAGGCACAGAGGGACTTGGACAAGGAACCCTCTGAGCCAGCCCCTGTAGACAGAAGGAGGCATGCCCAGTATGGTCTGGCCTTGGCAAAGAGGCAATGCATAGCACACACACTGACACTGTCGGCACCTGGGGACTGACACCTCTCTCTACTTGCACACAAAGTAAAAAGGGATGGCACACACATCACACTACCTGCAACTTACCATGTATTGGCAGTGTACTGTGTGCATCCAACATAGGCCGTCCTCAAGCTCCGTACATATGACTGCCACAGGCACAAGGAATGTCAGTTGCCTTAACAGTAAATTAATGTATCAGCATATTCTGCTAGCATATGTATGGTATTGTTGCATGCATGCAAGGGAATGGGGTGGACTACTGGGATAGCAGCAGACAACTGACAGCTATGTGGGACACCAGGAAATGTCTTCCCAATACTGGACTCCCAATGCAATTCAGTAGTACCCAAGGTGGCAAATCCCACTGTAGTATATGTGTGGGGCCAACTAACTGGGGCATCATAGCACACAGCCATGGATGTCAGTGTGGGGTCCCATACCCACCCCTTAGACCCACACAGCAAGTCAGCTGTAGAAAACCAGAAAGAAATGTCTGGAAAAGCTCCACAAATGGCATCAATGTTGAATCACCCCCATACAGACCCACACAGTCATATCACAGTAGGTCTCGCAGTTGCAGTAAGGCTCTGAAGGGTAACAAGTCTGACATGCAAATGTATGCCATAAAAATCTGACATGTGCTCCTTACTGATATGCCTGTAGTCCTCAAGACAGGGCACATTAGTATGGTAAATAGAATCAAAATGTAAAGCAAATATCAGCACAGTCTCTGTAAATGTCTACAGTTGACTGGTGTGCCCTCCCATATACCCACAGAAATGCAGTAACATGTATGTTTGCAGGGAAAAAGCAGCATAACACAGACTGGTAGGGCTGTCCCAATACACATGAAAACATGTTGCATGTACTCAATATGCAGGGGTCAATGAGCTATGTCCATGTATGGTCAATACTGTGAGGATCTGGCCAGCATGTTCTCCAGTCATCTTGTACTATCCTTGGTACAGGCTGTCTGTCATAGGGCCATGCTCAGATAACTGCAGTGTCAACAATTATGCATGTCAGTGACAGGTATTGCTCTGCCACTAGCATACCTGAAAGTCATAGTGCTATATGGAGTATACTACACATATAATGGACGTCTTGAGGACTGTGTAGCCAAGGTGCTAGAGCTTTTGTGAATAATTATGCTTCTTGGTATTGTTGCCAGTGGTCATTGTAAATATGGCTTTTTTCCTTGTTTTATGTCTGCTTTTGTATATAATGGACATGCCTACACAATAGAATGCAGTCTGTACCCACACCCATAACACCAAACTTCTGACAGGAACATGTCTGAACAAGGGCAGAAGTAAATGTGGAACAAAAGCACAATGATAGGCATGTGTGGTAAATATTGCCCTGACATACTGAGAAAGTTGGTAGGGTGAGGGCTTTGCAGTAGCAGGAATTGTCTGAAGGTTATGTAGGCTGACACAGTAATGTCTGTCAATATTTTGTAACATCAGTCTTCAATTATACTGAAATAACTTGCCATAAAAGCACATGTTTATGCAGACTGAACAAAACCTGTAGCCAAACACCTGGACAATCTGCCAAAAAATGTACAGCAGACAGGTATGGCCACACCAGGATATCACAACTCAGGTTACAAAGATACCACAGAAGCAGAAGATCCCCAGCCAGTATATCAACAAGCTACTGGACTATAACTCAACTGGCTATAGCCACATCTCCCAACTGGCCTTGTTGGGCAACAATGTACATTGCTGCCATTATAATATCAGTCCACGTATCATACAACTAGTATTCCTCTGGTAAAGCACTGTGATGATTTGAGGATGTCTGACACTAGGTAATGACACAATGCATTGCAATGTCAGAATACAGATATGTCAGAAAATGTCTGCCAAAACAAACCATTACTCCAAGGAAAGTCCTATGTGCCTCTGAGAGGTATGTCTGTAGCACACAAAATGCTGGACCAGAGTACACTTATCTCTGTAATGGAATCCCACTCTAACTATACAAGGTCACACTGGGCATGCTCCTGCACTTAGAGAATCACAGGACATGTTGGAACCTACATTGGTCTATATGACTATATTGTGTAAATATATCTGTGCATACAGACAGCTATGTACCCCTTAACTGCCCCTACACACACACATCAGACAGGATTATCCCCAACTAGCTGTAGGTGGCCCATATGTGATATATCCACATCTATTGTGTGTGACACACATGCAGACATATAAGCCAACATATAACTATATATGTCAAGCATACACACACATAGATGTGGGGAAGTGAAAGACAGACAGTGATAGACAGAGAGACACAGGGGGACAGACACAGCAGCGTGGGTCACACACATGGGTACCCTGAATGGCATACAGTGATGTCCTGCTGTGGACAGTGGCATACTGGTGTTAAACAGTGACACATGCAAGCATAAAAGGTGATCCCCATTGTGTAAAAGTACTGAGGTTGGGGTGTTACTATCACATCACCTGCTTGTGTGTGTGTCCATAGGTCTAAGTATTAGCAGACTGTTCCTACTCAGTACACTTCACATTACCCAAATGCACATGATCTGCTGCTGTCATTCACCTTAGAAGTGCCATTGGACACCTGCTACTGCAATAAGCTCTGTAGTGTGCGCAATAACTGAGTAACCCTATAGTACAAGTAACTAGATAGGTAGGGGTTCTAAACTCAATCCTGGCAACTGTGCGTGTGTGTGCATGTGACATTTGCATGTGGAAGAAGGATTTATTTGTTCATTTGTAGGTGAAACAATTTTATGCCATTCCCACCCACAACACTTCCCACTTTATCAGTCCAGATGATGCCATTCCCTTTATCAGCAACTTTGAACAGCTGTCAGTCCAGTAAGCTCAGTAGTGTGTGAGATAAATGCCTAACACTGTAGTAGAAATAACTAGTTATGCAGGGATTCTACTCTCGTAACTGCAAACATATGTTTGTAGGCAGAAGTATTTTGATATGTTTCCCACCCACTGCTCTACTTTGTCAGTCCTGCTGATGTCATTCCCCATATCACTACCTTTGGCCAGCTGTTAGCTCAGTAAGCTCTGTAGCATGTGTGATAACTGCATAACACTATAGTACAAATAACCAAGTTAGGTAGGGGTTCTATTCTCCCATCTGGTATGTGTGTCTGTTTATAGGACAAAGTATTTTTATAAGTTTAACACCCACTGCTCTACTTTATCAATCTCTATGCAATAGTTATGCATTTTATGGCCCTGTGACTAGCTGCTGGCTCTAAATTGCCCTCATCTACATAATCATAACTGATGTCTGCCACCTGTCTGTCCTGGACAAAGGATATTTGTAGATGTGTCAACTCCATCACCACACCTTCTAGATTTGTAAGTTCAGAAAACCCAGGTGACATGTAGCAAGGGTAACAAACCTTATTACAAAGTATGAATGCATGATTACCCTGACTGTACCCATTGTCTCTGATAGACTGTTCTATACATATGCACCATGGAGCCATGAACATGTACTGCTGTACCTTGATGATGTCATATTTCTGCTGTGCTGACATGCCAGCCTGTGCCACTGTATTGCCACCATGTGTCCATAGTTTATCCCCTCAGACTCCTGGAACAGAAACATACACAGGTCTGTGACACACCTGTAATTCTGTAACACTACCAACAGTACAACATCATGCAACAAAGATACATAAAGTTTGATGTGTAGTCATGACACATGCCAGCATACAGTACCTGTTGTGGCCCACAACAAGTGGCATGGCAAAACAATATTGCACTACAGAAGTACATGTCAAGTAATATAGTCATGTTGTGTGTCAGACGCATAGTTGCGTTTCCCTGCATCAATGGCACAGATGGCAGGGAAGTGGCATAGGTATCATCACATGCACAGGGTGTGGTGTGGGGGTGCCAGAAGCCTAAGCTGGGTCAAACAGTTGACAGCATGTGTGAGTCAGGAAGGGGTGTGGGTAAGATGGGCCATTGACTGGTGCTGTGTGTGTCAGTTGGTGATGTGCATGTGACAGTGGTTACTGAGTGTGTGTGGGTACACAGTCAATCCCAGTGCTAGGCCTATACATGTGTATGTTGAATAGCTGTGGAGTGTACATGGTACACTAGACAGTTCACCATCTCTGGCCATAAACATGGGAACAGGCTCTGCCAGGAGTAGCACTAGCACCACCATGCCCAAGTCAGATGCGGTGTTAGTACCTGATAGTGACTTCTGTCTGCTGGGGCTGTGTCCCCTATGCCACCACCCTAGATCACTTGCTCATAGCCTGCCACATAGTGGTGTGGACTTCCCTCTGTAGCACTGGATGTACTGCCACTACAGGACTGTGACTGTGCACTGCCACATGGACTCTCAGCAGATGGTTTTGCTGACCTACATCCATGTGTCTGACTCCCTACTCCAGCCAGATGTTCCAGCACAGGCAATGTGCAGTCCAAGACAGACACTGTCTCAGCCCACCATCTGTCAACAGATCCAGGGTTCCCCAGTGCCGTGGAGGCAGTCACGGATGTCAGACTGAGCTGCATCCACAACCCTAAGCATCCATCTGGTGTTGCATTTAGAAAATGCCTGTACCTCCATGACAGCCTGAAACATGCACCGAGTGACCCGTGATGTGACACCTGCAACAGGTGGCAAATGGGCAGCACTCCTCCGATGAGTACCCCTGTCAATTCGTCTGTGTGGGTCCTTGCCAGCTGTCTGGCTATAGCCAGTGTGTACACTCACTGATGCCATAGTTGCTATACTGTCCTGTTCAATGTTGCCACCCTCTGACAATCTAATATCTATGGCCTCTGGGAACTGGGTATGTGAGGGCATACTGATTGTGTGCTGTGATAATGGAGACAGAAGAGGGATGTCAACCTCTGGGAGAGATTCAGCCCCAGACAACCCTGCCTATGCCTCCCTATGGTCACCATCATCACTAGAGTCCAATGAGACACTGACATCAGGTTGTGAGTGGGACAGAGTCCAATCCCCCCATTCGCATGTGAGAAGCAAGACAAAAGCAGTACATTACTATTGGCACTATTATGCATGGTAATCCACACAGACTCATACAGATGAGTATCCACAACTGCTGTACCAGTCCCACATCTCCTCATCTCCCCAACACACAGCCTCACACCAACATACCCAGACAAGTCAAGCCCTTTATAACAAGCACTTCAGCTACATCCAGTTAAAGTTCCCAGTACACTCTGCATGTAAGGTATGCAATATGATGCTATATGTGATAGAACTATACATAAAACCCAGTACACCTATTTTGAGAATGATATGCCAGTTCTAGTGTTATTGCCTCAGGTACATACAATACCATCTCCCTTTTGTGTTTGAACAGGCATCTTGGAATAATTGCCTCATGTATACCAGGCTATGTAGTTGCTCATAACTATAAGTGTAAACATGTTGATGGTCATTCAAATACATCCCTGTGATTACCCAGTCTATGAGCTGTTGTTAACTGTTCCAGAATGGAACATGCAAATATTCTGCTCTGGTGCTGTCTTAGTCCCTCTACTATTATGTCATTCTCTGCATCTGAGAAGGGGGCATGTTTTCTGCAGTACATGGTTCCTGAAAGACAACAAAAGGGGGACACATTACAGGACCAGATACATGGACATCCACTATGTACAAATCCAGCACACCCATAATGGCCTGCACTAACCACTGGTCCCTCACATGCCTACCCCACAGTCTGGCAACACGCTACATGTGTGTATACGACTGAGATAGTATCAATTCTGGGGTTTGTCCCTGTGTATCATGACAGATTCTGCTGTATGTTCCTACACCCAGCACTGCAGTCTACTGTGGAGTGTCCCCTATGAGCAAACTCCCACTAATATGTCATATGGCCACTGCCAGAAAATTAGCAGTGTGCTATTATAACCACTATATGGGGACAGTCCAGCAGCACCAGTGTACCGCAATTACAGAAAACAATGCAGACCTGCTGTATTATATGTTCCCTGTAGCCATCAAACCTCTCAACTATTCAGATGTTTGCAGAATGTCAAGATGTTTGCCTCTTAGTTTTGGTCATTTCCACACAAACTTGTGGATTTCTGACAAATGGCTGGTCAATCATTGATGGTTGCTGTCAGAAAATAAAGACAAACACCTGAGTTTCAGATGTCATACCCTTCAGAACACAGTTATGCTACTGTAATATCTATTATTCTGTTCACTTTCTTACTTTGTATGAGCAATGTTTAAACAGTGTTGCTAAGTTTGGGCCTTTATCCCCCCATTAATTATGGATTTGTCCTGATTTCTTGCTGTAAGAGGTTGACAGGTATGTCAGGCATAACTCTCAACCAAACAGGAACGTATGTCAACAGAATCAGGAACTTAGCCAGAGTACATCAGGGACATTCAGGGACACTTGAAACATGTTAGAACTATTTATGCAAGACATTGACAGAATGACACTGAATTTTTCTTATCTCTCACTCATCTTCACTCAAGGCTGCCCCCACCCCCCACCCAAGTGAACAATTTCTGTAAAGTTATCCTGCAAGAACTGAAAGAAAAAGGAATAGAACTGAAAAAAGGGAAAACTGCTGATACTTTCACCCACTGAATTGTCCTTATCTCTTGCTCATCTTCACTCGCGGCTGGCCCTCCCCCCACCCAAGTGAACGGTTTCTGCAAAGTTATCCTGCAAGAACTGAAAGAAAAGGAATAAACAGAACTGAAACAAAAGGAAACACTGATGGATCTTTCACCCACTGATTTATTGTCATCTCTCACTCATCTTCATTCAGCGGATGCCTCCCCTCCAAGTGAACAATTTCTGCAAAGTCATCCTGCAAGAACTGAAAGAAGAAGGAATGGAACAGAAAGAAAATGAAATACTGCTGGGACTTTCACCCACTGAATTGCTCTTATGTAGGTATACTCCCTTGAAACTAATTGTTTTTATTGTTTTTACTTCTCTTAACAGCATAGTGTGCACACTTGTAAGAGCCTTTCTCTCTTTCCCTCCCCTGCCATTACAACAAGCTGCCACTAGGTGGCAGGAGAACACCATTAAACATCTTAATATTAGCCCTGATAAACAGCTTGTCCTATAAGTTGGACAGAGTTCTGTGAATATTTACCTTCTCAAACATTTGACTCTACACTAGAGACACCCAAATCCCCTGTCAACATTTAATCTCAATAAGTAGCAATTAAATTGGTAGAAACACAGTAACAAGGTTCAATGCATGTGAATAAAGCACATCTCTGCTTACCTTTTACAGTCATATACCTGATACTTTTTTTCAGCTCGTACCTACTAGGTAGGGCTCTGCCTTCTCCACTCCCCTACCCTACCACCATTTCCACCCACCCCCTGCTCATTTCCTTTATACCTAGCCATGTCACATCCATCCACATCCCACTTATCTCCACCAATCACGTAAATAATTAGTACCATCCCTTCCCTACCACTGCTCTCATATTACACACTACATATAGTACTTTGCCTCACACAAAGTAGCTACAGGCCAACCTACGCATATACTATCAGAGCTCCTGCACATTCCACAGGAATATCTCTATACTTTCCTGCCACTTGCAACAAACAAAACATGTATTCCCAGCAAATAACTCTAACACTACCACTCACCCTCACAGGCAGCCCACCTAACGTCATACTGCTCCAACAACATCACAAACCCCAACAAAAGTTGCTCCACCTCAACCTTACCTCCAAAATTCACTGCCCCTTGCTCATCACACCCTTACTCTTTAACCATACCACCTATGACCTACAGCCCTACAAACCCCTCCATTGTCAAAGCAAATATAGCTTATCTTTAAAATGTGACTTAGCCTTCTCAAAATACCTACAAACTATAATAAACATTGCCTCTCACTTGTTATGCAGTGGAGATATCAACCCCAACCCAGGTCCACTAACTAATCAAACTAATCATTCTACTTGTATGTTTTATGAGAGTGAAGCTATTACATTAGCAGTATTTCTTAGTAGTTCTCAGCTTGCTAATAAAACTGACTGTTGTAGCCTTGTGCCCCCCCCGATAGTACAGTAATCCTAACTGTCCAATAGACAGTATAGATTTTAATTCACATCCCTGTGACTAAATTAAATTAACCATCAAGCAGCCCTCTCAGTTCTTTCTGCCTTAGTTTGTATCACTTGGAGGATCACCTGCTTATTTGCATCTCTATCATTGCTAATGTATCTCCCTACTCTAATCTGTGCACAAGCTGGTTACTAATCAGCAAGTCAATGTAAAGACACACTCCCAACCTTAATAAACTTTGCTGTCTCTTCTCTCCTTCACTTTACAGGTAGTTTGAATTATTACTTACCCTCTCTGAGGCCTTCACTGATTTCCACTTATTGCCTCCCTGGTTTCTTTGCACTCCACCTGGTTTACACCCCTTGTGCTATAACCCTCTCCCAATACAAAGTCTATATTAGAATCCTACTAAGCATGGAGCCATCTTTAAATTTGTAGTCTCCCACCAGGACACAAGTGCTCTTCAGCAATTACATTCTGCTAGCCGGTAAGCCATTAGACCTCAGGAATTTCTTTTAAAAGTGTTCAGATTTGTAAAGTAATACTTACTTTTTGCTGTATTTGGATTTATACAACTAGTATTCATTTTTCTGATTCCTGACTACTGATCTGCCGTTGTTACCTGCTGTTATTATACCTGGCTGATTGTTTCCTCTCAGCAATTTCCTACTCCTTTGGCTCTGCCTGCTCCGTTCCTTCGGCTCACTCCGCCCTCCCTGCCCCCAAATCTCACCCGCCCCTGGGACCTCTACATTTATCCCCGCATAACCACACCCACCACATTCCCTAGCCAATCAGAACATATTCTTCTCTCCACCCACTCCATAGCAGTCCACTCCCACACCCACCCTTTCCCTCTCTGAACACATATATTGTATACAATCCCCACTCATCTCAACATGTCCTACACTCACCTTCCTCTCCTACTACTAACTCTTCTAACTATTCTTACCTCTACCTACCTCATAACCAACTATGAGCAACCTTTAAATCTTACCTTTTGTACTCCACACAAACATACCCTAGCTACCTCCCCAACTACACTCACAACCCATCACAGTCCCATATACAGCAACTCATATCTTGAACCTAAATATCATCGTATCTCACACATCAAATACCTTATTCTTCGACTCACAAAACACTTGCACAGCATCAAAACCTCACAACTAACTAACCTTATTCATGGTTTATCATTAATTGATGGGGACATCCACCCCAACCCAGGCCCAAACACAGACATACCATCCCCTAATTCCCAAACTATGAAACCTATGTCTACACCACAAACTAAACCTCCCAAATCTCTCACAATAGCTCATCTTAACATCCGTAGCATATGTAGCAAACTTCCTGCTCTTCATGCCCTACTAGAAGTCCAACAGTTTGACATTCTCTGTCTTACTGAAACCTGGCTTAAACCCACAATAAAAGATAATGAAATTATCCCCCCTGGCTATAACATCCTAAGACAAGATCGTCTTAACGAAAAAGGTGGAGGAGTAGCTATACTCTTCAAAACTGGACTGGAAATAAGTAAATCAGCCCTACCCCACCACATGACTCTAATGTTGAACTGATTATTTCCAAACTCTCCCTAAACTCACACAAAACTATTAATATTATCTGCACTTATCTTCCCCCAGGCAACAAATCCCCCATATTAGAAGACCTACTAAACTGGTTTTCAATTAATCTCCTTCAAGAAACAATACTACTAGGCGACTTTAATATTGATTGGAACATGTGCAAACAAACTAATCCATCTACCATTATTAACCTGCACGGATTCCATCAAACCATTAACTCCACAACTAGAACAAATAAAAACAATAACAAATAAACCATTCTCGACTGGATCTTGATTAATAGTCCCCAACAAATGTATTCAACAGGTACCCTCCCAGACGACCTTAGCGACCACTCTCTCACATACATCATTAGGCACAAAACACATCTAACAACACCTCCCCTAATTTGCTCATCTCGCAGCAAAAAACATTTTAACCTTCAGCAGTTTCAAAACGAACTCAGCTTGATTAACTGGTCACCTCTAAAAACTCTCCCAATAGATGAAGCTGTAAACCACTTTAATAATACCTTTCTTACTATTCTCGATCATCATGCCCCCATCCGTTCTATATGAATGAAATTTAAGACAGCTCAATGGCTAACAACCAACACCAAACAACTTATCTTTAGTAAGAATAAAGCTTGGACTAAATGGAGAACCACGAAAGACTCTTTTGATCACCTTAGCTTCAAACAAAAAAGGAACAAGACTAAGCTTGCTATCAAACAAGATAAAAGGAACTATTACACCAAGCTACAGCAATCCTCCCACCGCCAACCACAAAAATTTTGGAAATCAATTAACTCACTACTATCCCCCAGCAAGGTTGAAACCCCCAACCCACTAGGCTCCTGCCCTGACTCTCCCTACAAACAGCTAACGATTCAATAACTTCTTTACTTCAACCATACTTAAACTTGCCAACCAACAAAGCCCTGACCCCTCTTTACTAGGTAATACTAACTGCACTCCACCTCTATTTCAACTTAAACCCATACCTACTTCCTATATTCTTAATTTACTTCAGAAACTCAAACCCTCAACCCCCTCAGCTGACAAATTGCCAGCGGAATATCTCCAGCTAGGTGCTAAAGCTATTGCCTACCCTATCTCTATTCTAATCAACAGAACCATAAAAGAAAGTACTATACCCTCACTCTGGAAAATCTCCCACATCATCCGTCTCTTCAAAGGGGGCGATTAATTTGAGTACTCGAACTACCGCCCTGTAGCACTGCTATCTCCTATTGCTAAAATAATGGAGAAATGCATCCACAAACAGATTTTAAATCACCTCCTATCTAATAACCTTCTAGCTACTTGCCAACATGGCTTTTGTCCCTACCATAGCACCACAACAGCCTTATTATCCTTCATAGACTCCATTAATATAAACCGGAATAACAATCTTCTTTCATCTGCATTCTTTGTAGACCTGTCAAAAGCCTTTGACATGGTGAATCACCAACTCCTCCAACACTGTTTAAAATCTCTCTCTCTCAATAATCTTGCTTTAAGCTGGTTTACTTCCTATCGTCAGAATCGGAAACAAGCTGTTTTATGGAACAACAATCTTTCCGAACTTCTCCCTACCACTTTAGGAGTACCTCAGGGCTCCATCTTAGGTCCTCTTTTATTTTCCATCTTTATTAACGACCTGTATCTAGCCACCCCACTAACTACTTGCATTCAGTACGCCGATGACACCACCATCATCTGCTCTGCCACAACCCAAGCTGACCTCCACTCACTTACTCAAAAAACTTTTACCACCATAGAACAATGGTTCTTCAATCACTGCCTTCTCTTAAACCCTAAGAAAACTAAATTTCTCCTCTTCTCACCCACACACCTGTCTCCCCCTATTAGTTTCACACTTACTTCTAACAATGGCACCCTTATCTCTCCTGACCAAACAACCAAACTTCTAGGAGTTACTATCGACAACCTACTAAAATTTGATTTTCATATCAACTCTATCATAAAAGCAACTAACAAAAAATTAGGTTCTCTCTACAGAATCAAATCTTTCTTAACTCCTGAAGCAAGAACTACCATAGCCAGAACATATCTTATCTCTACTCTACTATATGCATCCCCCATATATACTAATCTTTCTAAACATAACATCAATAGGCTTACAACAGCCTATAACAACATTGCCAAATTTGCCACTGCCTCCATATAAAACACATCACTGCCTGAACCTCCTTAACCTAGGGTGGCTGGAGTTACCTCACCTAATTCAATACTATCAGCTTACAACTGCCCATAAAGCCCTTCACCACCCAGAAAAGATACCAATGCTCTCCACCCTGATAAAACCCTATAACAACCTAAAAACCCTACGCTCTTCCAATAAAATACTGATTCAAACCTCTCTATCAAAGAATACAGCAGGTGACTCTATATTTTCCAACTCAGTTGGTAAAGTTTGGAATCAACTTCCTACAGACCTCTTAGCCCAAACTTCTATCACACTATTTAAAACTCAACTGAAACATCTTCTAACCAATCACTGGCTTTGCTCTTGCAATAACCCTAGCTGATCACGTACATCCTACCTTCTCCTGCATCCTTTGCACTGTCTCCCAACTCTATTTCTCCATTTTATTTTTCATCTCTACCTAAGAAATTGACTCTCTCAACTTCAAACTAAAATTTTTTAGTAATTCTATCTTTTGCTTTTAAACTACTTAATTATTTCTGTCTCTCATTTTATATACCTGTACTGAAGAAATTTGATAGTCTCTGTTTTCACCTTTTGAACTTACTGAAAAGATAGCCTAAATGCCTGTTTTAGTTGCGTCTTAAATTCCCTATGTAATTATGAATGCCTGTTTTAGTTGAATCTCAAATTACCTATGTACTTTGACCTGTACTGTAGAAATTTGATAGTCTCTGTATTCACCTTTTTGAACTTACTGAAAGGAAAGCCTATATGCCTGTTTTACTTGTGTCTTAATTCCCTATGTAATTTTAAATGCCTGTTTTAGTTGTGTCTTAAATTACCTATGTACTTTGAATGTATTTTTGTTATTATGCATTAGATAGTGGAGCTTTTCTCCTCGGGCCTCCACTGAAAATGGACATGTATCCAGTTTGACTAGCCCGGTTAACAAATGTAAAATAAATAAATAAAATAAATAATCACCAAAGTCAGTCTAGCACCATTAGCCTATTCAAGAAAACATCTGGTATACTAATAATAAATCACAACATAAGAAGCACCCTTAACAAAATCACAGAGCTCCATACATCTGTACCATTAAACTTACGTGACAGTATCTTCCTCATGGAAACATGGACTAAAATACACATTAAAAACAAAGAAATAATAACCCCTGGATATAGCAAGAAATGACTACATCTAAAAAAGGAGGTGTAGTTGCTCTCCTATATTGGAACAACCTTAACATTGAACTGTTTGACATAGAAAGCCCTGCATTTAATAATGTGGAGATCCTAATCGCCAAGCTAAGACTAAGTACACAAAAACAGATAAACATTTTAGGATCATATAGCCCTCCAGGAGATAACAAAAATACCCTAGAATCTTTAATCCACTGGGCCTCTGAATCTTTCCCCACATGAAACACTTATACTGGGTGACTTCAATACTGACAGCACTTCAATTAACTCACCCCAGCCCTCAACTCATACTAACCTTTATGGTTTCTCACAACGTATACAAACCCCTACTAGGATAGACAAAACTGCTAAAAAATAATCAATTCTAGACTGGATTTTCACCAATTGACCAACTACCGCTCAAAACTTCAGACCGCCACCTGACACTCTATGCAATCACCTCCCAACCTTTATCATCAGAAACCAAATTAAACTCACTAAAACTAGCTCCCTTAAACACATAAGATACACTAAAAACTTCTGAGCTAACAACCTTAATACAGCCCTTAGCCACTCTAACTGATCTCCCCTTTTAACACTTCCTTTAGATGAAGTAGTTGAGTACTTCAACTCTATCCTCTTAGACATTGTCAAACACATTGCCCCCAAGACAAATTTGCACTGAAACCATCTATGCCCCTTGGTTTACCAAGAACACTAGACAACTTATGAGACAAAGGGACAATTCATGGGACACCTAGTGCAAAAACAAAACTATTCCTAAAAGGCAAACATTCTTAGAACTGAAAAATATAGTAAAAAAAAAAATCAGAGTCGAAAAAAATAATTATTATAACAAAATTCAATCTGAGTACAAAACCAAACCACAAAAGTTTAGGGCCACTATAAACAATATTCTCCAACCAGGCAAATCAGAGTCCTCATCTAAATATAGATACCACCTCCGTAAATACAGCAACCCACTTCAATGAGTTGTTTGCCAACTCTATACCATAACTGTCAACAAACCCACCCTCCTCAATCGCCGCTATACTACAAACCCCATGAAATAACTCAAACTGCTTCATCCTTCAATAAGCGCCAACTAATGCCATTTATAGACATCTAACCAAACTTAAACCCACCACCCTAGCTGCAGACAAACTACCTGCCAAATTCCTTCAAATAGCTGCCAAAGCCATTTCCTACCCAATCTCAATCATTATCAGATCAATCTCTGAACAAAAGGTACCAATTCTCTGGAAAATCTCCCACGCTATACCAGTACATAAAGGTGGCATTTCCACTGACCTAACTATTGCCCTATAGCTATACTATCCCCACTGGCAAAAATACTTGAGAAACATATCCAAACCCAGGTCCTAACACATCTCCTCTTCAACAATCTTGCTAAAAATCAACACGGATTCCACCCCAACCATATTACTACCTCTGTGCTCATACAAATTAGTAACCTAGTAAATATGAAACACAGCAATGGCCATCTAGTTTCTGCAGTATTCCTTGACCTATCAAAAGCATTTGATACAGTTTCCCATACAAAACTAACAAACTCTAGAATTAAAAGTAACGCCCCCCACACTATTATGGTTTCAAGACCATCTCTCCCACTGCCAACAAGGTGTTCAGTGGAAAGACTCCCTTTCCCTACTTCTTCCTGTGAAACTAGGAGTACCCCAAGGATCAATTCTAGGACCCCTACTTTTCACCATATTCACAAATATCCTTCACAAAGTCACCCCTCTAGCAAACCTGGTTCAATATGCTGATGTCTCCACCTTAATCTGTGCTGCTCCCACCCTCCAACTACAAATTAAGATGCAAGAGGCCTTTACATCCATTGAAACCTGGCTATCAAACTCACAACTAATACTAAATTTCAAAAAGACCCAATTTATGCTCTTTTATCCCTTCAAAGCAATGGTACCTATTCTCCCATTCACTGTTTTTGCATCAGATAATAGCCCTCTGTTCCCTGTTGCACAAATCAAGTTACTAGGGGTCATCACTGACCACAATATGAACTTTGATAAACACATAGTTCAAACGATAAGCAAAGTCCACAAAAAACTTGGTACTCTTTCCAGATGTAAAACTTTCTAACTAATAACAGTAAAGTCATCCTAGCTTGTACCCAGTCTTATCTCAACTTTACTGTATGCCTCTCCTCTCCTAGTCAATCTAAACAAGAGTGTTTTAAACAAAATATCTGCATGATACAACAAAATAGCAACAACTGCCACAAATTCCTCCTATTGGACTCATCACTGTCAAGCCTTAAAGCAACTTTCCTGGCTGGAACTCCCAAACACCCTAGCCCTTAACCGACTTATTCTAGTTCACCAAATACTGTACCATCCCAACAAAACTCCTGACCCACAAAACCTGATCACCCTCTACTCCAATAACAAATCCACTAAGATCCACTAAAAAGGCTCTAATTGCAATCTCCAAAAGCCATTACATCTCTGGTAACTTCCTTTATTCTAGTAACATTGCCAATACTTTTAACTCCTTACCACTTGAAATCAAGGTTCAGTCTAACAAAACCACCTTCAAAAAACAGCTTAGTTCCCACCTAAATAACTGTGGACATGCAACTGTCTAGCACCTGGCTGACATTCTAATGCCTTTCCCTTATCCAATATCTAACATCTTCATTAAAAATTCAATGAAAAGAAACAAACCTTGAGAAAACCAGAAATAAAATTTATTGTTAGAGCTTTTGGACACAAAAAATATGCTACCTTCTTCAGACCGGTCTGAAGAAGGTTGCATATTTTTTTTGCGTCCAAAAGTGCTAAAAATACATTTTATTTCTGGTTTTCCCAAGGTTTGTCTCTTTTCGTTGAAGTTTGCTTTTTCATTTACTTATCTTCATTAAAACTCCCACAGATGAACTATATATAGTCTCACTTTATATACCTACTTGCAGCCGTTAATGCCCTCTGTCCTGTCACATATCCTAAGTTACTATTTCTTCCCTAGAAGTATAGAAGAACTTTCTCTCGTTATGTTACTGATCATTATACAAACATGTTTATACCTCCTCACAGACAGTCTAGTATTTTTCTTTATGCTTTTCATTATTATTTCTATATTACCTCTACTAAACTAACTGTATGTTTATACAATTGTTATATTTTATTGTTTTTTATCATTTTATTACCTATTATGTTTTCTAATTGTATGTCTAAACTACTGTGCTTATGTAAACATCTTATATAGTGTATCTTGACAAATGTTCTGGAGATTTTCTCCCTGGTCCTCCACTGAAAATTGACAGCCATATCCAGTTAGACCTTCCCAGTAATCACATGTAAAATAAAATAAATAAATGCTTACAGTACATCATTTGATGTTGCAGGAGTGTTCACCTTTTTGTATTGTCGCTATGTATTACATATAATTCACTAGCTTTCCTACAACAGCCAACCATTGCAGCAGGGATTAAAAGGGACAGAGCTAAGATGTGAGTGAAAATCAGGGACAGTTGAGAGGCATGCCTCTAGTGTAGGACAACAGAGTATCAATGACTTGTCATCACCATAGATCTAAGACAACCTTACTGCAATAATCCCTGCTCCCCATACCACCATCCTCCCATCTGCATCCTGTTGTATGGAGAAATCTATTACATACCTGGTGGAGTGCAGTACTCCTTTGTTGAACTTTGCTTCCAGTAATCTTTGGATAATACACTCTGTGTATATGTTAAGTCTCATACAGACCTGTTCCCCATAACCAGCTGCCTGCCTTTTTAAGGCTCTGCTCATTAGCAGATAATTGCCTCTGCATCAATCGGTGGCTCAGATTTGCTAATTGCAGCCTAAACAGCTGAATTGCACTATCATTAGCCAATGACATGCCAACACAGTGCACTATACAAGGCCTTCATATAGACCTGGGTCACTTTCTTAGTTGTTAAGATGGGCATTACTGAGGTATGGAGACTACAGCATTGCAGAGGGTAGGTACCAAACTGTCAACTGTAGAGATTTATGTAGTATGTCCACAGCTTCATCTCATATGTGTGGTCAGTACCCTATGATATTGTGGTCATCTGGCAGTTCACTGGTACACATTGTGGGTTGAGGTCAGTAATGAAAGATGGACATTTAAGTGTCAGACTTCATACCCATCAGAATATGCATTCTAATGCAATAGCTGTTATTCTATCAACCTGCTATCTTTGTAGGAGCACATTTTTAAACATGTCCCTATCTCTGGGCCTTTACCCCCCCCCCCATTAAGTATAGCGGTGTCCACATTCCTTGCTCTTGTGGGTTGGGAATTATGGTAGTTCTGTAGCAGCTACCTTTACATACAGCTGTGTGTGCTACAGGCTGTAGCTACTGCTGCAGCTAGAACACATGGGGAGAGTGTGAACACTTTGGAGCACAACAAGCTGTACATATAACTTTAGCAGTTGTGGAAGCCCTGTTGTAACAGCAGAGTCAGGGTAAGGGTAGCCTTTACAGTCCAATTGAGGCATGTGCTTAAGTTTCATCTGTTTTGCAACAGTGCCAATAACAGAGTAGTAGGTGACATATAGTTAGGCTATACAGATATGTCAAGTGTGTCCCTACCTGCAGGCCTCTGACTTGCAAAACTGGATAGAAGTTCATTAATTAGCAGTAAGCTGTGTGGATAAAGATTGCATAACACAGTCATTGCTTGCTATATTCACAACAATGTAATTGAACTGCAACACAAAACTGGATTTGAACCCAGGACTGTGTGTGGAAAAATGTACTGCATGTAAGGCATTTAACAGACTGAGCTACTCAGTCACTGATGCAGCAAGTGTATTTGCAGGTATATGTGCAGACATACAGGCTGTGACACACATTGTCTGCATCCATCAGTATGTCCATGGCTTTCTATGGCTGTATGTCTACACCAGGGTCCAAGTTGAACATTTACTTTGCCATTGATACCTTAGCAGGTGTGTTTCTACATGTTGCAGACAAAAGGGCACAATTAGCTACAATCACAGACCTCACTTACATCCATTATCATCTTTGGCTGTCTAGTGGTGTATTATTGCACCAGAGTCCAAGGTACACTCCCAGTTTCCCATTAATTTTTATTCTAGTTTTCATGGTGCTGCCTGGTGTGCAGCTCTGCTGAGACACACCTAATGACTGTAAGTGGCAATCACTATGCTTGGATGATAACTGTTTTAAGATCTGCCAGATGTGGCAGGTAAATGCAGTAGTTCATAGCTGTGATGGGCTCAGCTTTGAAACATGGCAGAGGTGTTTATTTTGTACATATGTATGACAATGTAATAAACACATTTACTCATTAAAGCTCCATTTAAGCTGTGCTAAGCGAAGTGGCATGAAGCACCATGCTGCACTGCTCCACGCAGTTCCGCACAAATCTTTGTTAAAAAATATAAAGAAAAGAAAAACGGGCTGATAGAAAAGTGGTGAAATGGGGGCATGCAGGGGAAAACATAGTGAAAGTCAGGTAGGGATGTGCAGGTAGGGTGTAGTAAAGAACCATAGCTATCTATTTGTTGTATAGCAACAGATGTGTACTTTGACAGATTTTGTAGATGAATTTGGGCTCTCAAACTCCAGAAAGAGGGGTGAGGACAACATAACTGCTTTGTCAAGACAAGTGGACCAAATTACTATATGAAGTTAAATATATAGAAATTACTATTACTATCTCTATAAATAGAGAGCTATGTATGGGGCAATACTTTTTTGGGACAGGTGCCCATTTTTTTGTTCAGATAAGAGTGGAATGTTGGGGAAGTGACATAGGTACATAAGGGGAGGTAAGTTGGGTAGGAGAGGATGCATTCGCAAACAGGCAAGACAGCAGGCAGTGGTGGTATGTGATACAAGAGGTAGGGAACACCTTGTATGGGGAGGGTGTTGTATAATCCAAGTCACACATGCCTCCAGATGGCAGCAGCATGACTCACATCCCCACTCATGGGACTGTTGGCACTGCTTCACTGCCCAGAGGGTGGCTGTGTTGAAGGCTGGGCACCAGGGTAAGGCTGCTCTACCAGGTCAGCCAGTGTGATCTCAATCAGGTGCAAGCAGAATTCATAGCTGCGATGAACAATCCTGTGCCCTATGACTGGCAGTTGATCCTGGGTGACAATGGCCCCTCTGCCACAGCTCCCAGGGTGAGGCTGAGACTGTCCTCTGAGGCAGTCCCACCCTAAGCCACAGGTGGTGCAGAGGCAGCAGAGGAGACACCATTTGTCTGGGTCCCAGACATGCCAGCACCAGGTGCCATGGACAGTTGAGGCAAGTTAGGCAGATCAGCCAGAACCAGCCTTCCTTAACGTGATGTTGCAATGAAGGTGTGGCAAAAAGTATAGGTTAGCTGAGAACAAATCATTGTTAGCAATAACAGCATGCCAGAACATTGTAAATAACCCAATGATATAGCAATACATATTATGTGAAACACAAAAATAAATTTCAGAACAGTCCATATCTTAACGGCATGCCCGTAACAGTTACAGCATAAGGCCAACAAAATAGATAATTTAACAAGATATGTTGATATGCAACCATTATAATACATAACAATAATAAAACACATATCCCAAAATACAGTTAATGTAACAACATATGTTAATAGTAAACCCTAACAAATGAATAACAATAAGAAATAAATGAAGGTAAGGGGTGGGAAAAGTGAGAAAAACAGCACATTAGTGGCATTGCAGGTTATTTCCTTGCAGGTTATTTCCTTGACAACAGTACTGTCTACTCTACAGGTTTGTATTTTCTTTATGTGTACAGTAACTACAAGTCTCCTATAGCTGATGTAGCATGTACATGCCTATCAAGCTGTTTGCATGGGACACTATGGATCAAGCAGTAAAAACTGCAGGTGCACAACTACACGGAATACTTGCATATCAGGTGGACCTATATAACTACCAAGTTGTTCTGTGGGCTGATTTGGTGATACTTTGCAATCTAGGTAATCATTTCCATAGTAATCCTGTGACAGACAGATTACACACTCTTAATTACATAAGGTGAAATCATGTCACTTGAGAGACATGCATGTGTACAGTACAGGTACTAAACAGCTGTTATGTCTTGGTTGGCCGGCATGGAGCTAGAACCCAATAGCAGTGACTGCAGGGGACATCTGCATAGAATGTATTAATTGACTGCAGCAACATTTTACAGGCATTCTAGACATACAGCAATACTGGAATTACACATTTTATTTCTGACATTGCTGATGAACACATTCTTGCTAACGATTTTAACAGTATGTGACATCTAAACACACAATTATCTACTCATAATATGGACAACCTTACCCAGTTACCTGTAGTTCCTGTGGAGAGAGAAACTGTGAGCATTACGTGATTGCTACTGTAATATTTGCAACTACATACCACTGGATTTGAACCTTGGACTGTGTGTGGCAAAATGTACTATATACAGAGGATTTAACAAACTGAGCTACTGCATCACTGGTGATTAGTGAATGAATGATATTTTCCTAGAGCTCACCATCAACCAAAATATGATCTGGTAGTGCAATTACATTGTTATACTAGTCTGCAGTGACAGTAGAATGCACATGCATGAAATACAAGCATAACACAGATAGTAGGTAAACTATATTTCAGTATCATATATGTAAAGTCAACAAACAAAATCATCTCATGGAGTGGGCTACCTCACCCAAATACCTTGATTACCTGATGTCTGTGGGTGACAGAGCATTATGTGACCAATACTGGCCTAGAGAAAGCCTTGAACAGTACTATTTGACTTAACCAATACAATTGTATATATTAGGTTTGCATTCTACAGCTATTACAGTGTTATACTTGACTGCAACACCTTACCTTACAGCCTCCATGTGTACAGTTCTACTACAATGATTATGACGAGGCAATCCCGATGTATACCATTTTCTTTGGTGTTATTGGTATTGTTTCATCTGTTTATTGAACTACAGTTGGTATTTTTTATTGCACTACAGCTCTAATTCCACATTTATTGCACTACAGACTTTATTGTATATATTTTAATGTAGTTATTGGCATTGTTTCAGGTTTTTATTGCACTACAGTTGGCATGATCCATTTATTGCAATACAGATCTAATTCCACATTTATTGCACTACAAACTTTACTGTATATAATTCATTCCACCAAATGCTTTACTCTTTCTTGCTTATTTCAGTACAGTTAGCATAATACATCCATACTCACCACACTCATGGTGCAACCTGGGCTAGTGCCTGGTATGCGACTTGCCATTGCGAGCCTTCTCAGCTGCAGCTGTTGAAAGAGAAGCACACCATTATGCATGCTAGTTTTGCAGACATTCAGATTACATATTGGAAAAATAGAAGTAAAATTACTTACATACTTGTGGGGCATTCCCTGCCCTCGCTTGTTGGACCCATGTGTCCAAGGTTCCCCTCTTTCACCTTTTCAAGTTGTCATGGTGGTGAAGACACTGCTCACCTGTGCAGGGGATACCAGTAATACTGGTGAGTTCTCTGTCCATCCAGTCCCAGGCCTCCGGCTTTCACTCCAAGCCTTGGAAACTGTCCTGCAGCAGCCTGTTGCCATGTTTTTTCATGAGGAGCTCAACCATGACCTTGGACTCCAGAATGCCCCAACACTGCACCCAAAAGTGCACACCTTCACCAACACCACCAGCCACATTTTACCTTCAGTTGACAGAACTCCAATGGATTCTGCTGTATTCCTGCCTATTAGGCTTAATATAGGTTGTGTTCCTGCCCTTACATGTCATTGGGCAACACTGAAAAAAGTGATAAGTCTCTTAGCACAACACAACCTAGCACAGCTGAGCTGAGATGTGTGAAAACCCGCAGAACTATAGTCTTAGTGGAGCTCAACAACATGCAAACCAGCCAAGCAGAGCTGAGCAGTGCACAAACACTTTGGCAGCTGTTACCATGTTTATGCGGTGTTTAGCCGGTCTAAGCATGGTTGACTAGAGGTTAGCAGACCACAGTGGGGCCATATTTTAATATTGTATGCATAATATGTATATTAAAATTAAATACATATTTTCCCTTCCATCTATTCAAACCCTGAACCTCCTGCACATGACAGCATAACTCTACCCATTTAGCTATGCAGATATTAAGAAACCCAGTATACCTTCACATACACCACAAAGCTACCTGTTAGCAGTGCTAAGCCCTGTGCCGCACCATCCCAACATGCTTAAACACTCTTAAACACACCTTTAAATTAATAATTAATTACATCTGTTTTCCATTTTTAGATGTCTGGCAGGTGTTTGTTGTCTTATATGTGAGCACAGCTTGGCATTGCTGTGCTCTGCGCTGAGCCATGCAAACATGCTTTTTAAAAATAAATAAATAAATAAATAAATAAAAATAAAACAAAAAGACATTGCAGGGAGTCTCATACTCATCTGCAGCCATGGTTACCACTATACCTCTCATTACACTGATTCAATAACCACGTCCCTTGGCTCTCCCGCAGCAATGCGTCATCATTAATATGCATGGCTCACAGGGGGAACCGTGACCATCAACATGGATACATTCCATGTAGGCTCTACACAATACCTACACAAGTTTCATTAAATCCTGGAAAATGCAACAAAATAGTGTTAAAAGGCAATACTATATCCTACAGCAGTGAAAAATAGTAAAATAAAATGTTAAAATTGTATATATATAGATAGATTCCCATCAGTTGTTCAAAGTCTCAAAACTTCAAAGACCGTATGGCCAAGACCAAAGTTTTGAAACTCCGAATAGTTTGTATTTTGATCGCCATACAGTATGGAGGTTGGAATTTGCTGTTTTCCTCAGTGTAGTGCCATCTCGGACTTGGTATATTTAAGTAGCAGGGGGTATGGGGGACAAGGGGGGCTTTACCACCTGTGAAAAGGTAAGTAAAAAGTTTTTTGTTTCTTTTTTTTGCTTCTTATTTTGATTTTGAACTTTCAAAACTCCGAACATATGGTCTCAGCCATATGGTCTTTGGAATTTTGGAAGTTCAATTAATTGTAGTAAATCCAAATATACATATGTGTGTGTGTGAGTGTGTGTGCATGAAATATATAATCATCTACAAACTATAAAGTAAAATGTACATTGTTAAAAACAGTTTTTAACTTTTCTGCTCTTCTTTTTACAATACAGTTGATAGCTAATTTATCAAGTCCTGGTTTCTTCATAGCATCTGTGCATAGTCTTCCAAAAGTAATTCACAGTTCCTACCCAGTCTTGTTGTGGAAATGTTGTCAATAATAAAAAATAAGAATCTTTTATAATTTTTACATAAACCCAGTCTTATTGCTGGAACAAGTCTATGCACAGGAATAGGGTAAATATTCAGTTTAATTATTAGAAATCTTGGGACCCACTAGAGTAAGTCTCAAAATATGGAGACTGAATGGCCAAAAGAATGGATCATAGGATCACAGGATCATAAGAGGTTACTAGGCTATAAGCTCTAAAGCCTCTACAAGCCTAGCCATGTTATACCCTTGTTCCCTTATGGACACAGATGTGTATGTATATGTATGTGTATATGTGTGTGTGTGTGTGTGTGTGTGTGTGTGTGTGTGTGTGTGTGTGTGTGTGTGTGTGTGTGTGTGTGTGTGTGTGTGTGTACAGATTTTATATATATATATATATATATATATATATATATATATATATATATATAGTCTATGTCTGTTCCCGAATCTAAGATCAGCACCACCAGATGCCCCTGTCTAAGAGGGACATAGGTGAAACCCCCAGTGTAATTTCACAGTTTCCCATCCAGTTGTCCAGGTTGCACTTAAATAAGGTCATTGAGGAGCTCTGTTTTACATGATTTGGGAATTTGTTCAAGAGAAATGGCAACTTCTGGGAGACATATCTATCTCTCCAGCATGTCCATTTAATATCACAGGCTAGGTTAACATCCATACAGTGAGTGAATCTAGTACCATTAGATTTGCGGATGTGCAGCAGCTTCATCAAGGCAGGGTCTGATATTGCTCTGTAGGCCAGGCACAAGTCAACTGTAAGCAGTCTATATGATACTGAGTAAAGTAATAGAGCCTTCAGTCTGTCCATGTAGGTCATGTGTCATAGGCCCTGAATTTTCTTGATGAAAGCCTCTGAGGTCTCTCTAGTTGATGGAGATGTCTGGTGAGGTACCTACAGAAGGGAGTATTGTACTCTATTACTGGTCTGATGAGAACCAAGTACAGGGGAGTTATAACCTCCGGAGCTTTGGATGCTATATTGTTTATGAGGTGTGTGCAATGTAGAATGCCATCCTTACTACTGTGGACACCTGATGATCAAAATTAAGACTGCTATCAACTTGCATTCCTAAAACTCTCACCACTGGGTTTGAACTTAAGGGGATATTATTAATGTTGTAATTAACGGGGGGGGGGGGGGTTATTTTGCCAAAAGGAGTGATAATGCATTATTTTGCATTTTGTTTAAGTCCATGACTTTGACACCAATCATTTGTCTGTGTAAGCCCATTTTGTAGTATGTTGACATATTTGTTGGATTTGATACAGTTTGCAGTCATCAGCAAACTTGGTAAGCCATAGGCCATATATTTTTGCCTGGACTTCTGAAAAATAGATACCAAACAATAGGGAGCCTAGCACAGATCCCTGTGGAACACCACTGGTAACAGGTCTGCTAGAACAACTGGCAAACCCAGTTTTGACTGTATGCATTTTGTTTGTGAATCATTTGGCAACCCATGTAGTGACGTAAGAGTTAATCCCCAGCAGGGTGAGTTTCTCAATGATGTATGAGTAAGGGATTGTGTCAAAGACCTTATCTAAGTTGACATAGGCAGTGTGAACTGTTTTGCCTTCATCTAGGGCCTTGGTGACATTCTTAAATAAGTACCCCAGGTTTAACAGAGAAGATCTACCTTTAACGAAGCCAAACAGGGTCGAGTCAAGAGTTTGAAGGTCACTTATATCCTTGTTGATAAGATCCATGATGATTCTCTCCATGGTCTTACAGATAAGTATGAGTAGACTTATGGATTACAGTTGCTGTTTTCCCCTCAGATGGGACAAAGCCAGTGCTTAGACTGAGATTGAACAGTATGTTTAGCAGCCCTGTTATCTCTGATTTTAAACCATTTAATAAGCAGTCTGGGATGTTGTCTGCTCCTATAGGGGCTGTGTTTCTGGCCTTGGACAGTGCAGCTATGACCTGCTCTCTGGATATACAAGGCAGAGGACTGGTGACAGGTATGTTATGGGGTATGATTGGTGGGGACAGGGGGGTGAAGTTTTCACCAAACCTGTTCACTAGCAGGTTGGTGATGTCTTCATGCTCAGTATAAGTGGTACCATCTGATAAATTTTAGCAAATTATACTTTACAGTACTTTAACCAATTTGAGTGCAATTACTAATAAAACAACTTATTTTTATAATAAATGGCACATAGCACACCTTACATCCTACAGATTTTTAGTGTACAAGGTTTGCTTTTCATCACAGATGCAGATGGTGATTATCCATTTACCTCAGTGCTGTACTCCTACAAATACCACACACTTTTTATAGTTTTACAGTCCTTTTATACAGTTTTTGTTACCATCTGGATTCTCTTTGTCCAAGTAATGTTTCAAAGTCTATAGTCTGGTATTTGCTTGATGTCATGTAGTCTGCGGATAAGCTGATTTTTGTTCTGTTTCACGGTTATTTATGTGACATCTTTCAAGACTTAGGGAGTATTTCCTGTCTCCAATCTTCCTTGCGCCTGTGCTAGTAGTCACTTCAGGAATTGGGTGTCATTCTTAACTGCAGTTTTCCTTGCAACTGTGCTAGTCAAGAAACAGTTATAACCACATAATATGGATGCCAAGTGTGCATAATAACTACTTTATTTTTCAACTTTCTGCTTATTTACAGCAAAGAAATCTTTAACCCTTCAACATACTCCAACACCATCCACAGCCAGTTCGCCACAAATCTGGGCCTTCCCTTATAGATTTTGGATGTAGCTAAAGAATGCTTTTTGATTTACCTTAGCTAGGGATACTAATCTAATTCTGTAATTAGCTTTAGAGGACTTTACAAGCTGTCTAATCTGCTTGTTTATTCTTTAGCAGGTCTTCTTCCTTTGCTGGGACTGTTTCTTCTTGTTTTTTGACAGCAGCTTCTTTCTCTTATTGCATAACCTATTTATGCCGGATGTCCACCAGGGTGGCTTATTTTTTTCATGAGGATCTTGATTTGATCCTTTCCAGTACAGCTGAGTCTATACATTTATATAGGTGTTTATCAAGGACATTTGTGTACACCTCAGTATAACAGGTCTTTCTTCCTTTTTCAAAATTTTTTTGGAGGGGCTGTTTCTTCATTGATTTTTCGGACTTTATGAGGAGGGCCACACATGGGGTGGTGTAGTGATCCCCA
>NC_056741.1:136216500-136261500 GCF_019279795.1 Protopterus annectens
ATTTCCAATATTGTAGCCCTTAAACACTTACTTTTTCCATTATGGCATAACATATAATGTGCTATGGGGCTTTCTATTCTCTTATTTTTTATATCTCTTTTAAAGTGCTCCTGCAACCTTGTCCTAAATAACCTTTTTGTTTCACCAATACAGAACAGGTTGCCAGAGCACTATATTGCATATACAACCCCCTTGGTGTTACAACTGACATTAAGTCTTGGGGTAAAAGTAATCCCATTTATTTTATCAAAATATGACACAACATAATGGCCGGCAGAACTTCTGACACATGACTTCATGCCTCTACTACCCATAGTTATATACAAAGTTTCCTTGGGACATCCAAAGCGACTGTGAACTAATATATCTTTAATACTTCTTCCTCTCTTTAAGGATAATGATGGCATATAGGGCAATATATCTTTCAGTCTATGATCTTTCAATAAAAATTCCCAATAGTATTTGACTATACCAAATATATCTTTTGTCTTCACATTAAATAAACAATTAAACAAAATACACCTGCCCCTTATTCTTAGACTTATTTTGATGCATACCTGTACTATAATGTTGTTGTGTTTTAAACATATTTCCTTTTTGAAATTGAGTTTGTTTAATTAACTTCTCTAGGCTTGCTCTAAGACTCTTTGTTCATATCCTATACTCAAAAATTGAGCACACATAAACTTTAAATCTTCCCATAAAATGGATTCATTACTGTTAAGTCTAAATATTATTAGGGATTCACCATAAGGTAAAGACTTAATCAAGTGTTTGGGGTGACAGCTCTTTCCATTTAAGATATGGTTTACATCAGGGAATTGTCTATGTACTCTAGTTTGTACATTCTGTCATACAATTCCTTCTAATTCCATATCTAAAAAAATGACCTTTCTACCTACCTGCAGCCCATCAAATCCCAGGTCAAAGCCATTATTTTGTAAGTCTGCAAAGAATCCCGGAACTATGGACTCTCCCCACCACACTCACAAAAATCAAGTCATCAATGAATCTGAAGTATTTAATAACATACTTCTTATAGAATTCCATTTCGTACAAATACCTCTGTTCAAAGAGGCCCATAGACAGGTTGGTGTACATGGTGGCAAAGGAAGCCCCTTTGTTGTCTATATGGCAAATATAATACTTCATTTTGTCACAGTTACTTACCAAATGCCCTTCTTTTCACAAAACAAAACAGTTTTGGGCTGTCCCAATATTTTACAACTCTCCAGTTCCCCCTCCACATTATCATACTTGATATATGCATAATTTGTTTTCTTTCTGTTTTTAATATATTACAATCCCAGACACCAGTCCATAAACCCCTTTTGTAATAAACTTTTGCAATGTCCAGTACTTTTTTACATAAAGCTTACAAATGTCCTTTCAAACTCTCTCTTTCTACCTCTATTTGAAAATGTACATGAATCTTCTTTTTTGTTTCCCTGTTAAATATTTTTATCACATAAAAATTCCATTGTTTGCAGACTTTCTTATTTTCATATTCTCCAAGACTCTCCAACCCAGAGAGTATTAGTCAGAAATCATTCAAGCAAGAAACAGCAGTTCACAAGTAGCTCAGTGTGATGGAAAACAGCACTGGAGTTCATTTTAGCATACCCAGACATGATTCAAATCCAGGGAGTGGTACCGAGATGTGTGCATATATACACAACAGAAGCCCTGAATATTTGTAGAAACAGTCAGAAAGTGTTAACACATATTTTCCTCACAGGTCTCACATGTAAAGAAATGTGTGTAGTAGCTGCATGAAGGATATACTACTACACCTGAATATGTGTGGAAACAGTCAGAAAGTGTTAACAGGAATTTTCTCCACAGCTCTAACAGGTAAAGGAATGTGCATAGTAGCTCTATGAAGGGTATACTAATACACCTGAATATTTGTAGAAACATTCAGAAGGTGTTAACAGATATTTCCTCCACAGGTCTTACAAGTAAAGAAATTTCTGTAGTAGCTGTATGAAGGGTATACTAATGCCACTGTCCAACCCCATATGCCTGTAAATGTCAGCAGGATAGGACATACACCATGCCCTCTTCCTGATGCCTGTCTCTTAAGTATCACACTGTCATGGCTAGTGGTCATTGCTGCCAAATCACCTTGGACATAGGAATCCAGGTGAACTATGCTAGTAGCAGACTCATGCAAGATCATTGCAAGGTACCCCTTCTTTGTCAAGTATGTAACCCAAACATGTAAAAGCCCCCTCCAGTAAAGTAGCCACAGTGTACCCAATCTGCCCCATACCATTACAGGTTGACAGTCTAACAGGTATGTATGTGCCACAGAAGCTATGGCCCATAGGTAGATGTAAAGTGAGGGCAGACCTGTAGATTATTGATCAGTACTGTTGTGACAAATAGAAGCCAATACAGTTGTTAATGGACTTTTTATACTCTCCCCCCACCTGTCATCTGCATCAATAATTCTTATTCATATACTATGAGTATGTTGTTAACAAAAACATATTGTTGGGACGTGTTCTATTATTGTTCATATATTTTATTGGTTGCATATTAACATACCTTGTTCAAATACCATTATTGGTAGTCTGTTTGCCATCAATGGAACTTGCATGCTGTTAAAATGCTTACTGTTGTTTCATTTATGCATGTGTTCTGCTTGCTATGCAACTATTTCAAATCTGTTGGATTGGGTTAATGGGAACACCCACGCATGTTGTTATAACTAATTTTGAAATGTGTTGTTCATGACTAAACAATATATCTAGGAAAACCACAACACCATAGCACATTTGGGAAGGCAGATCCCAGCAGATCCACCTGTCCCACCCCATCTGGCCATGGCATCGAGCCCCAGCCCATCTGGGACTCAGCCTGGAACATCCTCCTCCTCTGGTCCTTCACCACCTTCGAGTGAAACCGCATCAGGGGAAGGGGCAAATCCCCCCCCGGGTGCAGGGACAAAGAGGAGCCCATCACCTGCAGTATGTTCTATGGTATAGTGTGCAGCATTATCTGCTCCGAGTTGGGTGGCCAGCTGCGCCAGATGGAGGGCCACCTGGCGCAGCTCAAGGGGCAGGCCACCACTCTTGTCCATCCCCCAGCACTGCCACCTTTGGAGCCGTGAAAGTGTAGTGGTGACAGCTCATGGGTGGGGGCCTCAGTCTCACTGTATCCATTTGGGGACTCATAGGCCTCTGATTCCCAACCACCCTCCTCGTCCAAGATGTTTACCCCCTTCATTTGTCATATACCACCCTTGTCTGCTGTCTTGTGTGTCTTGTCTGTATGCAAATGCTACCTATCCTACCCAACCTACCTCCCCAAGTATACCTACAGCCCTTCCCCAACATCCCACTCTCACCTAAAAAAAGGCATCTGTCCCGCAAAAAAAATCATTGCCCCATACATAGCTCTACAGTTCACCCCCATGTATAATGTAATTAATCAATCTACCCACAAATTATGATCCAAATGTCTGTTGCCACGACCCTTCCCTGTGGGGTGTGAGGCTGTAAATTCAAAATTCTAGACATTATTCACAGCTGTTGCTGCAGACGAAATGTAAAGCTATGGTCCTTTCATACACCCATTCTGCACATCCCTAGCTGGTTCTCCTAATGTTTTACCCGATGCTTGCCCCATTTCACCACTTTTCTATCACCCTTTTTTCTTTTCTTTAATGAAAATGAGTGCGGGTTTAAACGGGAATAAGTGGTGCTAAGTGAAGCTAAGAGGGCTTAACCATCTCTTAGCATCACGTAGCTTTGAGCAAAACCATGCAAACCCACTTACAACTGCTTAAAAGTGCCTCAATCATTCTGTCTCCATCAGCCCTTGTTCTGCCCAGCAACAAAATAAGTAGCCCTAGCAACTCTCAAAGTCAGGATGCTGTACACTAGAATCACAGCAACATACCACTGCACTATCTGAGCTGTGGGAATTTATAATGCTTTTACAAACACATCATGCAGTTTGGTCATTTAACATTAATGAACAAAGTCATCACTTCCAAGTGTTGTACCCAGGACCCTGTGCACTACAATCCCAGCAACATACCTCTATACCATCTGAGCTGTAGGAATTTGTAATGTTTTCACAAGCATATCATGCATTACAGTCATTTCACATAAGGGAATATATATATATATATATATATATATATATATATATATATATATATATATATATATATATATATATATATATATATATATATATATATATATATACATAGATATATATATATATATATATATATGTAAATATATAATTTGCATACACATATATATATATATATATATATATATAGCCGACCTCTTACTCCAAGAAATCTGCAAAAAGTTTGACAAAGTGGGGGGATAAAGGGCAAAAAATAGTGACATCTCTGAAATATGGCTGTTATGCACATAGAAGTCTGCTAGAGTGGCATGGTTTGATTTAACATATAATTCCGGATAGATTCCAGGTCTGACACACAAATGACTGTCATTATGTACTGATGTCAATGCTCACACAATCCCAGTGATTTTTCAGAAACCGACAACTGTTATGGGCAACAGACCAAACATATGAACCACGCATCTGGACAGTGTCTACACATCCCAACAGTGGAGAGGTATGACTGCAGTCATGTAACAGAATAGAAAAAACAGTGAGAGCTGCCAACCATTTCACCCAGCACCTTCTGAACCACAGTAAAAACAACATGACACTGCCCCAAATCAGCTCTGGGGAATTACCCATGTACTTCCAAATATATCATGCACAGAAGGGATGGAACTGTTGTGGAAGGCAGATATTGGTGCAAATAAGTCCACCCACAACCATTTGCACCACAGTCACAGCAACATACCAGTACCCCAAATGAACTCTAGAGTAAAACAACTGTTTGAACAAACATATCCTGATTGCCAATCACACACTACACCAACATATACTGGCCCAACTCACAGTCTACTGGGAATCCTGTGGTGTTACAGGACATTTCTCAGTCTGTTCCTACAAACATATACACCTGATAGACCACCAGCAACTGCAGCAGCATGCACAGTCAGATAGAAAAGGATCTATGATACTCACATCTGCTACTCTCCCTAATCAGCCTAAGAAACATTTACACACAACACTGCTACACAAGCTTGGCAATCTGTTAACAATGCCAGACATACATAACTCTCAACTATACAGATTTCCACAGAATGTCCAGGGTTTGGGACCCATATTTATGGCCATTGCCGCATACTACTTCCATGAGTCTGCTAAGTCACTGAGATGATACCAGGAGTGCAGTCACTATATAATGATATACCATACCTCTGAACCTGTTACTGCAAGACATCTGGACAAAGCATGACATACTTGGGGGACAGGGGGCAGTAAAGAGGGAGATATCTCACATAATGGTGTTAAAAACTGAAATACTTGCTGTTGTTACAGGATTTATTGTAACATAACATCCCTGAAGGATATAATGTTTGAAACACTAATGGATGTCAGCATTTACTGACTACAATCATCACGTTATCCTACTGGTTTCACAAAAACAGAAGTTGTCTGAGGAACAGACCAAACATAACAGGCAAACATCTAGGTAGTCTGTGGACATCTGGATAGTTGAAAGGTATGTCAGAGACATATCACTGTCAGTCATCAAGTCACGCAGAAAATGCATGTCCAGACAAACCTTGTTAATCTAGCAATCCTCTATGTGTATAACAGCAATACTTACTTACAATCTATACCCAGTTCTGGAGATTTATCCCCCATGTTGTTGGGCTGTCTCCACATGTCCTGTTCTGAGAGGTATTCCCACCTATTATCTGTGAAGCTGTAGCCCCCACACCTCCATAATGTCCTTCACACAGGCAAGGAAAAGGGGGAAAGCCCACATGAAGGACTTAAATATAGCACTGTGTTGCTATGGCATTGGCTAATGGTAAGAGAACACAGCTGCTCTGGATGCAAGTAGCAAGTGGGAGACACTGATTGGTGCATAGGCTATCATCTGCTCAAGAGCATTACATACAAAAGGCAAGCTGCTGTCTATGAACACAGGTGTGAACAAATCTACACAAAGACAGACTGCAACTATGCAAACCTAACCATTTGCAGTATTCTAAGGAAACTCTTCAGCACTATAACAGGTATGTCAGTCACATAAGCTTGTAATAGAATGCAGAAGGGGGGAGCAATAATGTCAAATCAGACATTAAACACTAGGTTGCAACAAGACCTGCTGGACTCACATGCTGACTCACATACTCCAGCACCTATGGCCATAAATACTTGCCCTGTCTGCACTGACATGGATTACATCTCTGGCCCCTGAGTCATCCCAGCAAAGATCAGCTCATGTATGACTACTACTGGAGTGTCTGTTGTGCAATACTGAGTGTGACATTGCTAAGCCAGCTACCTGGGATGTTATACGTATTCATATGTCCCCTGTGAATGCACTATGATGCATATGTGTGTCCTACAAATGTAAGAGACTTATATAAGGTATGTGCATAGTACACAACAGGCACAGAAGTGTGTCTTGAACTATACATTATATACTGAGCCCATGACTGACAACTGTCCAGAGTTTTGCAGACTGACCACATGTCTGCCTCATATTTGTAGTAAATGCCTCATACAGTTGTGTATTGTCTGGCACATCACTTTCGGTGTTTAGTGTACTGCCACCTATATGGTAATTCATGGATACATGTTTTTTCCCAAAGAGGATAATTATACATTTCTTGGCATTGAGTTTGAGCCCATGCTCTGGCACCAAGCATCTGTTTCTGTAAGGCCCTTTTGTAGAGTATCCACATCATTTGGGGATTCAATAATGGCTCCCAGTTTGCAGTAATCTGTGAACTTTGTTAGCCAGAGTCCCTTAGTGTTGGCCTGTACTTCAGAGAAGTAGATGCCAAACAAGAGCGGTCCCAGGACTGAACCCTGAGGTACTCCACTTGTCACTTGTCTGGAGCTGGATTTGGAGTTGGCTACTTTTACAGTGTGGGTTCAATCAGTAAGCCAGTTAGGAACCCATTGTGTGACATAGGGATTAATGCCCAGCTTAGTAAGTTTATCTATGATCCCAGAGTGGGGATACCCAACCATAGTGTGCATGACCTATGCCACCTGAAGATGAATGCACAGAGATTTATTGGCTTTGTCAATAGCAATGCAGTGGATCAGTCGGTCAACACTCCTATGACAGGTAATAACCTGTTCCTGGTGTTAACCAACATGAGTAGCCACTGTAGTACTCCTACAGTGTCATCCTCCTTGGTAAGATCAGACCACATAACCATCACTGTTTAGGTCACCATCAGGGTTAAACAAAATTAACTTTACATAAATGACTATAAATCTCCTCAGAGCAGGTAGCAGTAGCTTTACAGCCAATGTCCCATCAACTGAAACTAGCAGTAGAGTCCAGGCCCACACCACAATAATATGTGGGCACCTACATAGCTGTATGGACTCAGCAATACCTGACAGGACAACATCATCTCCCTCAAGGTAGGGTAAACATTCATGGAGGACAGCAGCAATAGAACAATACCATAATAGGTAGAAATAATTGCTGGACAGGGCAAAAAAGGTGCAGATGCCATAATGGAAGCAATGTCAACTTATTCTGCACAAGCAAATAGGATTACAGGTGAATTACCCTAAGGCTATCTTTGAGTGCAAATTGGACACATTCACCAAGGCCAATCACTAGGCCTTCCACACGTGTGTCTGCAATCTTAAAGGCAACACACAAATCTGCTCTGTAGTGTTGGTCAATAACACCACATACACATATGGCACAGATATAGGCAAACGGCTGCAGACAGGTGAAGTGTAAACATCACCCCCCTGTCCTCATTGGTACACATGTGCATGCACAGCATCTGCCCCCCTCCCCTCATCATCAGGAAGCAGGTCCGTAATGCCCAACACACAGAAGTCTCCATAGGCCTGATACCATGCCTGGCTGCAATCTACATGAACAGAGGCATGGGCTCTCAGATTCATTATGCACTGTAGTCCACCACAGCCTGAACACTGGTGTCATCCCATCTGCACAGAGGACAGCCACTGTCATCCCCAAACACAAAGGTGGAGCAATCCACCGACCCAGCCAATCATATGCACATCAGTCTAATCAGGCTGCTCTGCAAGGGTATGGAAGGCAATATCAAGGAGGACATTGGCAACATCAAAATGCTTGAGCCCACACAGCATGGCATTGTCAAAGGGAGATCAGGCATGCTAAATCTCGTCAACCTCTCTGAAGTGATCAACAAACACAAGGGCGAGGGCAAGATGGTGAACAATACCTACTTTCACCTAGCCCAATTCTCTCACAATAATCCCCAGGCAGCCAGGATACACACACCTACATAGCTAGGCACCAACCTATATGTTACCAGATGGGTAGCTAACTGGCACAATGATAGTACCCACTCAGTCAAAGTAGTTGACCCCACCTCTAGTAGTAGAGTCTTCCAAAGCAGTGTACTCCAAGGAATGGGCTGGGGACCTCTACTGTTAGAGATATACATATCTGAGGTACAGGACAAAAGCAGTGGTCTGTGGCTGACCAGGTGTACAGATGCTTGCCAGCTGGCCACTATTTTACATTCACCTACTGATGTGACCATCCCCAAAGAGGCCCTCCCCAATTAATGAAGTATTTCCATAAACTGAATGCCACAAGAGGCATCATTCTCCCTGCTGTGGTGTCATCCACACTAATTATGACAGTAATAATGTATGGAGCATGCAAACAGGTGTGAGGCGACTTTTGCACCAAGGTTGGTAGCAACCTGACAGTTTCCCAGCATGTGGGCACCATTGTACAGAAGGCTGTCAACATAGCCCACCTCAAAAATATAGGTATGTCATCCAGGAGCCTGGAGGCCACAGCATCCCTGTACTTCACACTTATCAGGTGCATTACCAAGTACAATGGCTCCTTTGGCATGTACCTTGCCAAGCAAATGCAGCAGTTGCAGAGACCACAGTGGTTTCTGACCAGGCAATTCCAAGGTCTGCAACACCTATCCTATACAGGTAGACTGAAACCCTGTCCTTGTACTCAGTCTCATACAGACTGATCAGAGGTGACCTGTGTCTGGCATACAAGGCCATGTCCAAACCAGTCTTGATGGCATTTCTGCATATCTGTAAGACAAATTGCACTCATGCTCATGCACACAAGGCCCTCACCTGGTCTGTGACATGTATAGTACTTGTTGGTGGGATAGTGTAGTATCCCACACAATACACTGTCTGTAAAATACACTCACTTCCCATGTCTAGCAGAGTATGTGTATAGCTCTCTTGAAGAAGAAGCCGGACGACTGCATGGGAAATGGATGAGACAACTCTGGGATCATGTTTGTGTCCCAGCTAGACAGGGGAAACAGGTGCTGGCTTGGAAGGGGCATGGGCAAATGTCAGGACCAGGCTTATCAGGGCCAATAGCCTGATATTATCTTATGAGGCTATGCAGCTAGTACTTTGCATGTTTCCTGTATGCATTGCAGACTGTCCTGCGATGTTGTCTAAAATGAATCTCTGTCAGTCTGAAATGTGTATGTACTGCAGTGATGGTGTATAGTCTTGTCCCCTCACCAGTTATCATCACATATTGTTACACCTTGTCATTGTGTGTGGTTTGAATAGCAGTAAGTCAGCTCTTACAGTATGTACATATGCACTTGGTGACACTGTATAGGTTGCTCCAATAGCCTTTGTTTTGGCCACAATCAACATTCTGCTATTAGGCCCATCCCACAGTAGGATTTGTCACCCTTTGTTGTGGGCCTGACAGTAGCAGTGAAGAGATGGATTGTGGCAGGCAGAACTACCGTAAGGTCTGCCCTGAAGGGCCCATAGGTGTCACAGCTGTGCCAGACCGTATCAGGAATGTGTATGTGTGTACGTGTGTGTGTGTGTGTGTGTGTGTGTGTGTGTGTGTGTGTGTGTGTGTGTGTGTGTGTATCAGCAAACATAATACTGCAGGGTATTAATTTACATATGTTGTGTGCCCCTTGCAAGTGATCACAAGGGTTGGTGTCCCTCCCCCTTACAACCTGATGTCAGTGTCTTAGCAGGCTCCCATGATGATGGTGGTCATGGTGAGGTACCAGTGGGGTTATTGGTGCCTGGATTCATGCCATTGTTTGGTATCCCACTGTCATCCATCATGTCCCCGCACATTGTCAGCATGCCCACACATGCCCAGTCCCCAGTAGCCACGGATAATGGACAGGTTAGCGATGGTGGCATGGAACAGGCTAGTGTGTTGAGTATGGAGAGTATGAGTGTAGAGACCAGCCATAGGCAGAGAGCAGGCGAGGTCACACACAGGCAGATGGACAAGGGTGCTCTACACAGGACTGCTGCCCATCAAGCCCCTGTTGCAAGTGCCATGGCAGGTGTCAGCAGATGCATTTCACAGTCCATCATAGAGGCACAGGCAGGCCCTGACTGCAACACCAGACAGATGCTCAGAGTTATGAATGCAGTGCTCCCTTCCATACATGACAAACTCCATAGCAGTTGTGATGCCATATGTCATCTTGCCAATGTTGTGGATAGACAGTGAGATGAGACATTGTCACTGCTCGACCATGCAATGTCTGTGCTTGAGCATGTGGTGGGAGTAGGGCATCATCCAGGTGGACAGAGGTCAATGACATGATCAGCTGTGATCCCACATGGACATGCAGATTCACAGTCCCATAGTAGCAATACCAACAGCACTACTGAAGGGAGGTTGTTGTCCAAACCATACTGGAGTAGGCCATAGGCATGTTGTCCTGACCAGTCCCATCAGGGATGCGGGTCCAGTAGACAGCAGTCACTATTAGGGAGTAGTACTGCATCTGTCCTAGTGCCTGGTTGTGCCAGTGAAACTCCTGGCAGAACCAGTTACTGCATTCCTACTGGGAGATGGTGAATTGTACATCCTGCCATGTATGGTCCATAGCTTTCCAACATAGCCCTGTGTTGGGCAGCCACATTGCCTGTTGGTGTGCAGACGGACACTCACACATCCCTATCCCTATCCCAGGCCTGACACCACCAGACATGCACAAGTCCTCTGCATGGCCCAGTTGAACATCACCCCTCCAGAAACACACACACACACACACACACACACACACACACACACACACACACACACACACACACACATACACAAAATGTCTGCCCCATGGTCCAGCTTAGGCCTCTGGCAATTCAACACCACACCCTGTGCATGTGATGATATATGTGCTACAACCCTGTTATTCATACCATCAATGCATGGACATGCTCATATGTGTCTGATGCACAGGGTGACTATGGTACAGTGCAGCTATGTCATACTGTGTAAGGTGCTGTCTGCTGGCAGTAGTTATGGGTACACATTGAGGTGTATGTACCTTGTTAGCCATGATGCACTATTGCTGTTAGTACTGCTGACTGACTGTAGTGTCATATGCTTTATTCTGGTTGTGTTCCAGGTGTCTGTGTGTCTGCAGGCTGTGGGCCTGCTGACAGCAGCAATGATGAGTAAGGCAGAGTGGAAACACAGTGACCTTTTCATAGCCAAGATACAGCTGTACATGTACATGCTTACCAGGTGTGTTTACATGCAACAGTGTGTGAGGTGCAATTGTGGCAGACAGTGACCTTGCATACATTCCCATAACACAGCCATTTAGCCTGCATACATGTCACCTGAGTGTTCTGTAGGACCACAGGGTCACACATACAGAGGAGGTTAGATCTCTCACCAGCTTAGCCATTACATTCACTGCAACAGATTCTGCTATCAGCACCTGTTGCCCCTGCCATTTCTGTCACATCCACTTCACCATCATGCAGTTTATGAGGGTTTGCCTGGTACTGTGTATGACAGGTTTGGGGAATGTATTCCTGACACAGATCTGCCTGTGTTAGTTTAACCTGACAATCACCAGCATGTGTGTCTGCTATCTCATATGCATGTCTGGCCTCTTGTGCTGGTAGTGCACACAGAGTCATAGTCCAGTACATGGGACAGCTGATGAAGGGCTGAGCACAGCCCCTACTTGCACAGTCTTATGAATGATAGCACTAGCATCATAACACAGATAGCACAGTGGTACTGTAGTGTGGCTGTGTCTGCCACTACTATTAAAGTGGGTGACAATTGCAGGGACTGCTAGGATTGGCAGTGGTGGGTTCAGAGGCCCTTAACATGTTAGAGCCATCACACACACACACACACACACACACACACACACACACACACACACACACACACACCGCTGCTTGGGGACATACATTGAGACACATATGCACATGAAAGTGACACTTATCAGAGTAGATGACCTACTCCTCTATTAATGTACGATACACAGTGATACGACCATTGCACCACATAAAAATTCCATTGTTTGCAGACTTTCTTATTTTCATATTCTCCAAGACTCTCCAACCCAGAGAGTATTAGTCAGAAATCATTCAAGCAAGAAACAGCAGTTCACAAGTAGCTCAGTGTGATGGAAAACAGCACTGGAGTTCATTTTAGCATACCCAGACATGATTCAAATCCAGGGAGTGGTACCGAGATGTGTGCATATATACATAACAGAAGCCCTGAATATTTGTAGAAACAGTCAGAAAGTGTTAACACATATTTTCCTCACAGGTCTCACATGTAAAGAAATGTGTGTAGTAGCTGTATGAAGGATATACTACTACACCTGAATATGTGTAGAAACAGTCAGAAAGTGTTAACATAAATTTTCTCCACAGCTCTAACAGGTAAAGGAATGTGCATAGTAGCTGTATGAAGGGTATACTAACACACCTGAATATTTGTAGAAACATTCAGAAGGTGTTAACAGATATTTCCTCCACAGGTCTTACAGGTAAAGAAATTTCTGTAGTAGCTGTATGAAGGGTATACTAATGCCACTGTCCAACCCCATATGCCTGTAAATGTCAGCAGGATAAGACATACACCATGCCCTCTTCCTGATGCCTGTCTCTTAAGTATCACACTGTCATGGCTAGTGGTCACTGCTGCCAATCACCTTGGACATAGGAATCCAGGTGAACTATGCTAGTAGCAGACTCATGCAAGATCATTGCAAGGTACCCCTTCTTTGTCAAGTATGTAACCCAAAAATGTAAAATCCCCCTCCAGTAAAGTAGCCACAGTGTACCCAATCTGCCCCATACCATTACAGGTTGACAGTCTAACAGGTATGTATGTGCCACAGAAGCTATGGCCCATAGGTAGATGTAAAATGAGGGCAGACCTGTAGATTATTGATCAGTACTGTTGTGACAAATAGAAGCCAATACAATTGTTAATGGACTTTTTATTCTCTCCCCCCACCTGTCATCTGCATCAATAATTCTTATTCATATACTATGAGTATGTTGTTAACAAAACCTATTGTTGGGACATGTGTTCTATTATTGTTCATATATTTCATTGGTTGCATATTAACATACCTTGTTCAAATACCATTATTGGTGGTCTGTTTGCCATCAATGGAACTTGCATGCTGTTAAAATGCTTACTGTTGTTTCATTTATGCATGTGTTCTGCTTGTTATGCAACTGTTTCAAATCTGTTGGATTGGGTTAATGGGAACACCCACGCATGTTGTTATAACTAATTTTGAAATGTGTTGTTCATGACTAAACAATATATCTAGGAAAACCACAACACCATAGCACATTTGGAAATGCAGATCCCAGCAGATCCACCTGTCCCACCCCATCTGGCCATGGCATCGAGCCCCAGCCCATCTGGGACTCAGCCTGGAACATCCTCCTCCTCTGGTCCTTCACCACCTTCGAGTGGAACCGCATCAGGGGAAGGGGCAAATCCCCCCCCCGGGTGCAGGGACAGAGAGGAGCCCATCACCTGCAGTATGTTCTATGGTATAGTGTGCAGCATTATCCGCTCTGAGTTGGGTGGCCAGCTGCGCCAGATGGAGGGCCACCTGGCGCAGCTCAAGGGGCAGGCTACCACTCTTGTCCATCCCCCAGCACTGCCACCTTTGGAGCCGTGAAGGTGTAGTGGTGACAGCTCATGGGTGGGGGCCTCAATCTCACTGTATCCATTTGGGGACTCATAGGCCTCTGATTCCCAACCACCCTCCTCGTCCAAGATGTTTACCCCTTCATTTGTCATATACCGCCCCTGTCTGCTGTCTTGTGTGTCTTGTCTGTCTGCAAATGCTACCTATCCTACCCAACCTACCTCCCCAAGTATACCTACAGCCCTTCCCCAACATCCCACTCTCACCTAAAAAAAGGCATCTGTCCTGCAAAAAAAATCATTGCCCCACACATAGCTCTACAGTTCACCCCCATGTATAGTGTAATTAATCAATCTACCCACAAATTATGATCCAAATGTCTGTTGCCAACACCCTTCCCTGTGGGGTGTGAGGCAGTAAATTCCAAATTCCAGACATTATTCACAGCTGTTGCTGCAGACGAAATGTAAAGCTATGGTCCTTTCATACACCCATCCTGCACATCCCTAGCTGGTTCTTCTAATGTTTTACCCGATGGTTGCCCCATTTCACCACTTTTCTATCACCCTTTTTTCTTTTCTTTAATGAAAATGAGTGCGGGTTTAAGCGGGAATAAGTGGTGCTAAGTGAAGCTAACAGGGCTTAACCATCTCTTAGCATCACGTAGCTTTGCGCAAAACCATGCAAACCCCCTTACAACTGCTTAAAAGTGTATCAATCACTCTGTCTCCATCAGCCCTTGTTCTGCCCAGCAACAAAATAAGTAGCCCTAGCAACTCTCGAAGTCAGGATGCTGTACACTAGAATCACAACAACATACCACTGCACTATCTGAGCTGTGGGAATTTATAATGCTTTTACAAACACATCATGCAGTTTGGTCATTCAACATTAATGAACAAAGTCATCACTTCCAAGTGTTGGACCCAGGACCCTGTGCACTACAATCCCAGCAATATACCTCTATACCATCTGAGCTGTAGGAATTTGTAATGTTTTCACAAGCATATCATGCATTACAGTCATTTCACATAAGGGAATACATATATATATATATATATATATATATATATATATATATAAAATTTACACACATATATTTATATATATATATATATATATATATATATATATATATATGGCCAATGTCCCATCAATTGAAACTAGCAGTAGAGTCCAGGCCCACACCACAATAATATGTGGGCACCTACATAGCTGTATGGACCTCAGCAATACCTGACAGGACAACATCATCTCCCTCAAGGTAGGGTAAACATTCATGGAGAACAGCAGCAATAGACAAATACTATAATAGGTAGAAATAATTGCTCGACAGGGCAAAAAAGGTGCAGATGCCATAATGGAAGCAATGTCAACTTATTCTGCACAAGCAAATAGGATCACAGGTGAATTCCCCTAAGGCTATCTTTGAGTGCAAATTGGACACATTCACCAAGGCCAATCACTAGGCCTTCCACACGTGTGTCTGCAATCTCAGAGGCAACACACAAATCTGCTCTGTAGTGTTGGTCAATAACACCACATACACATATGGCACAGATATAGGCAATCGGCTGCAGACAGGTGAAGTGTAAACATCACCCCCCTGTCCTCATTGGTACACATGTGCATGCACAGCATCTGCCCCCCTCCCCTCATCATCAGGAAGCAGGTCCGTAATGCCCAACACACAGAAGTCTCCATAGGCCTGATACCATGCCTGGCTGCAACCTACATGAACAGAGGCATGGGCTCTCAGATTCATTATGCACTGTAGTCCACCACAGCCTGAGCACTGGTGTCATCCCATCTGCACAGAGGACACCCACTGTCATCCCCAAACACAAAGGTGGAGCAATCCACCGACCCAGCCAATCATATGCACATCAGTCTAATCAGGCTGCTCTGCAAGGGTATGGAAGGCAATATCAAGGAGGACATTGGCAACATCAAAATGCTTGAGCCCACACAGCATGGCATTGTCAAAGGGAGATCAGGCCTGCTAAATGTCGTCGACCTCTCTGAAGTGATCAACAAACACAAGGTCGAGGGCAAGATGGTGAACAATACCTAATTTCACCTAGCCCAACTCTCTCACAATAATCCCCAGGCAGCCGATACATACACCTACATAGCTAGGCACCAACCTATATGTTACCAGGTGGGTAGCTAACTGTCACAATGATAGTACCCACTCAGTCAAAGTAGTTGACCCCACCTCTAGTAGTAGAGTCTTCCAAAGCAGTGTACCCCAAGGATTGGGCTGGGGACCTCTACTGTTAGAGATATACATATCCGAGTTACAGGACAAAAGCAGTGGTCTGTGGCTGACCAGGTGTACAGATGCTTGCCAGCTGGCCACTGTTTTACATTCACCTACTGATGTCACCATCCACAAAGAGGCCCTCCCCAATTAATGAAGTATTTCCACAAACTGAATGCCACAAGAGGCATCATTCTCCCTGCTGTGGTGTCATCCACACTAATTATGACAGTAATAATGTATGGAGCATGCAAACAGGTGTGAGGCGACTTTTGCACCAAGGTTGGTAGCAACCTGACAGTTTCCCAGCATGTGGGCACCAATGTACAGAAGGCTGTCAACATAGCCCACCTCAAAAATACAGATATGTCATCCAGGAGCCTGGAGGCCACAGCATCCCTGTACTTCACACTTATCAGGTGCATTACCAAGTACAATGGCTCCTTTGGCATGTACCTTGCCAAGCAAATGCAGCAGTTGCAGAGACCACAGTGGTTTCTGACCAGGCATTTCCAGGGTCTGCAACACCTATCCTATACAGGTAGACTGAAACCCTGTCCTTGTACTCAGTCTCATACAGACTGATCAGAGGTGACCTGTGTCTGGCATACAAGGCCATGTCCAAACCAGTCTTGATGGCATTTCTGCATATCTGAAGACAAATTGCACTCATGCTCATGCACACAAGGCCCTCACCTGGTCTGTGACATGTATAGTACTTGTTGGTGGGATAGTGTAGTATCCCACACAATACACTCTCTGTAAAATACACTCACTTCCCATGTCTATCAGAGTATGTGTATAGCTCTCTTGAAGAAGAAGCTGGACGACTGCATGGGAAATGGATGAGACAACTCTGGGATCCTGTTTGTGTCCCAGCTAGACAGGGGAAACAAGTGCTGGCTTGGAAGGGGCATGGGCAAATGTCAGGACCAGGCTTATCAGGCCCAATAGCCTGATATTATCTTATGAGGCTATGCAGCTAGTACTTTTCATGTTTCCTGTATGCATTGCAGACTGTCCTGCGATGTTGTCTAAAATGAATATCTGTCAGTCTGAAATGTGTATGTACTGCAGTGATGGTGTATAGTCTTGTCCCCTCACCAGTTATCATCACATATTGTTACTTCTTGTCATTGTGTGTGGTTTGCATAGCAGTAAGTCAGCTCTTACAGCATGTACTTATGCACTTGGTGACACTGTATAGGTTGCTCCAATAGCCTTGGTTTTGGCCACAATCAACATTCTGCTATTAGGCCCATCCCACAGTAGGATTTGTCACCCTTTGTTGTGGGCCTGACAGTAGCAGTGAAAGAGATGGATTGTGGCAGGCAGAACTACCGTAAGGTCTGCCCTGAAAGGCCCATAGGTGTCACAGCTGTGCCAGACTGTATCAGGAATGTGTATGTGTGTGTGTGTGTGTGTGTGTGTGTGTGTGTGTGTGTGTGTGTGTGTGTGTGTGTGTGTGTCCACGCGTGTGTGTGTATCAGCAAACATAATACTGCAGGGTATTAATTTACATATGTTGTGTGCCCCTTGCAAGTGATCACAAGGGTTGGTGTCCCTCCCCCTTACAACCTGATGTCAGTGTCTTAGCAGGCTCCCATAATGATGGTGGTCATAGCGAGGTACCAGTGGGGTTATTGGTGCCTGGATTCGTGCCATTGTTTGGTATCCCACTGTCATCCATCATGTCCCCGCACATTGTCAGCATGCCCACACATACCCAGTCCCCAGTAGCCACGGATAATGGACAGGTTAGCGGTGGTGGCATGGAACAGGCTAGTGTGTTGAGTATGGAGAGTATGAGTGTAGAGACCAGCCATAGGCAGAGAGCAGGCGAGGTCACACACAGGCAGATGGACAAGGGTGCTCTACACAGGACTGCTGCCCATCAAGCCCCTGTTGCAAGTGCCATGGCAGGTGTCAGCAGATGCATTTCACAGTCTATCATAGAGGTGCAGGCAGGCCCTGACTGCAACACCAGACAGATGCTCAGAGTTATGAATGCAGTGCTCCCTGCCATGCATGACAACCTCCATAGCAGTTGTGATGCCATATGTCATCTTGCCAATGTTGTGGATAGACAGTGAGATGAGACATTGTCACTGCTCGACCATGCAATGTCTGTGCTTGAGCATGTGGTGGGAGAAGGGCATCATCCAGGTGGACATAGGTCAATGACATGATCAGCTGTGATCCCACATGGACATGCAGATTCACAGTCCCATAGTAGCAATACCAACAGCACTACTGAAGGGAGGATGTTGTCCAAACCACACTGGAGTAGGCCATAGGCATGTTGTCCTTACCAGTCCCATCAGGGATGCGGGTCCAGTAGACAGCAGTCACTATTAGGGAGTCGTACTGCATCTGTCCTAGTGCCTGGTTGTGCCAGTGAAACTCCTGGCAGAACCAGTTACTGCATTCCTGCTGGGAGATGATGAATTGTACATCCTGCCTTGTATGGTCCATAGCTTTCCAACATAGCCCTGTGTTGGGCAGCCACATTGCCTGTTGGTGTGCAGACAGACACTCACACATCCCTATCCCTATCCCAGGCCTGACACCACCAGACATGCACAAGTCCTATGCACGGCCCAGTTGAACATCACCCCTCCAGAAGCACACACACACACACACACACACACACACACACACACACACACACACACACACACACACACACACACACACACACACACACACACACAAAATGTCTGCCACATGGCCCAGCTTAGGCCTCTGGCAATTCAACACCACACCCTGTGCATGTGATGATACATGTGCTACAACCCTGTTATTCATATCATCGATGCATGGACATGCTCATATGTGTCTGATGCACAGGGTGACTATGGTACAGTGTAGCTATGTCATACTGTGTAAGGTGCTGTCTGCTGGCAGTAGTTATGGGTACACATTGAGGTGTATGTATCTTGTTAGCCATGATGCACTATTGCTGTTAGTACTGCTGACTGACTGTAGTGTCACATACTTTATTCTGGTTGTGTTCCAGGTGTCTGTGTGTCTGCAGGCTGTGTTTGCATACAGTTTGTATACTGTTGTGCTGCAGATGCTGCCTGTATGATTGGCTGACTATGATGCATTCCACCTGCCAGCTATGTTATTTGTACTTGCTTGCTTTTATTCTGCCATTTCCCTTTTTTTTTCTTTTCTTCCCTTCCCATTTCTGCCCCTTTTAAGCCCTGAGGGGCCGCACACAAACCCAGTGCCCAAATGTACACAATTCTGCTATTGTTGGGGGATTTTTTGTTTTGTTTTAGACCTGGTGTGTGCCATGCAAACCCATTTAGCTAAAGTAAACACTTTGCAGCAGAAATGGCCCTCCCTGGATGCAAACACGCTCTTCATTTCATGGAGTAAGTCAATACAGCCTTAGGCATATCCCCTTGCTTAGCTATGTTTAGCTGAGCTCAAATGGAAGCCATGGAGCTCCAGTATTTTTAAACCAAGCATGACACACACCCTTTTCATGTCATCTCCTTCTCCTGCTTACACTGCAGAATTATAGCTCCTACACAGTTAGGTGCATTCAGACATTGTCTCCCACTTTGTGATTCAGTAAATTTTGGTCATTTGCATACACCATTGCCTTAATCCCTAGCTACACCACTACACCAGAGCCCTCCTCCTTAGCAACCAGTGTTACCTGTTATTGTTTTGTTTCTGCATTCCATATACTATAATGGCAAAATGCAGATTTCAATTAGAGTTGTCTTTTCACTTTTTTCTTTTTTCTTTTCAGCATGATCCCTTTTGCACGCTGCTGTGCTATGCTTAAACGGCTGAAATCAGCAAAAAAAAAACAACTTTAATTTTCATATTCTTGCAAAACCTTTCCATGCCAAAGGCCATATATTTGGCCATTGGCATGCCTAAGGATTATAATACATGCTTTATTTTGTGCTGTCATGTCTCCATTTTTATTTTATTCAGAAATGTATTCAGTTACTAGCTGAATACATTTCTGCAGCAGACACTATTCTGGCACAGATGCCTGCCTGCTTACTGAATCACTAATGTACCTCATTTGCATATTTTTCACCAGCAAATGAGGTAATTAGGATTATTCAGTGGAGTCCGTGCCAGAATAGTTCAGCCAGGTACATACATGCCCCCAGCCTGGTTTATTGAATAGCACAGGCTCCGAACTTAATGTTCAGGCCATGCCACTATTTAGACACTAGATTTGTTTACTGAATCCAGGGGCATATTTCTCCAGTACTTTTGTCAAAGCCCATTTTCCATTGTACCTGATGTCATTAAGTCATTCCATATAGTCCATGTTACATAGAATATGATTCTGTCCATTTTCTTGGCTTCATTCTGGGATCTTGTTCCATAAAACCCATACTCTATCATGTCCATGTTTAACATTTCAAAATTTAAATAACTTTTAATTAAATCGTGTTCACATACTTCTTTGCACAGTTTTTGAATTCTCTCACATTTAAAAAAACATGTTCTGTAGTTTCTGATTCTTTACATTTATTACATATTCAATCCTGTTTTCTCTTGTAAGGCATATTTGCCCCACTGGTATTTTTTAATATGGACAACCTGCACAAACACTCTTTGCGTTATTTAATTTGTTTATTATTTTGTATCTCATCATTATTTCTTTCTTCTTATCTACCTCTTCCATGGATCCACCAAATGAAACAATACAATGTTAACACACCATTCTTTTCTGGTTTTTATATCACATTATTTTTTTATTTACACAATACAATTTTAGTGTACAACTCTTTCATTCCTCCATTAATAACACTTTTGCTTCTTTTTTTTTCATTTCCATTTCTTCCCAACTTGTCTATATTTACAATACATTATTGTTTCTCTCAAATCTTTATAATTTTTCATGGTTCCTTTTAGTACTTTATACATATTTAAAGAGGCTGCATGCACAATCAGATTTATCAGCTCCAATTTCCCTTGTTCATCTTTCAAATACAAAATTTCCTTCTTAACTGGGTTCAGTCTTGACTCTCAAAATAAATGAAAAAATTGTCTGCATAATTTCTTTGTCATATTTCCTTGGCATCATACAAACATTTACAATATAAGCTAGTTTACCTATTATTATGGTGTTTATTAAATGTACTTTCTTTTACTATGGAAACCTATATGTCTTCCAAAATGTGATCATATCTTTGATTCCTTTAATACCTTTATCTCATTGTTCATGTCTGTATTCTGTTCTTCCAAATACTATTCCTAAAAAATTTTCATTATGACCTGTCTGACCACATAAATAACTTCTTTTTTGTCAAATTCATTAATTAAATTATCAATTTTCCTCAAAAATAACAAGTCTTTGGTTGTCCTTTGTACCTCACAAAAACTATATTGCTATGCACATTAATTACACTAGGTATGTGTATCACGTTGTCATTTTTCTATTTTTGAAATTATTCCACATTCCCAACTCCCAGACATAATCCTTTTTTATCATAGATTTTAGTAGTGTCCACCACTTCTTTACATATTGTAAACAAATATTCTCTCAGTTCTTTTGATCCTACTTCAGTTCTAACTGAATCAAGATTTTTTTTGTTTGCCTGAAAAAGGCTTGCACAATGTATTCTGACCATAGAAAGTCTGCTTTCTTTTTTCATAGGCCCCCAAAAAGTTTCTCATAGCCTGGTCAGTTTCAACAAACAAGTCAGAAAAAGTTTCTTTGTTAATTAAAATGATAGTTCTTACCTCTTCAGCTGTTACTCCCAGAGGTGCAATAACATTGTCTCATATCTGTCCAGCCCTTTTTCTTTTTTACTGCTCAGAGGAACAACCTAATTTTTTTCTTTACTTTCTTCATCTCTGTCTTCTCCTTAGCTCCTTTTTCCACCTTATGAGGATAAGACTTTTTTCTGGAACTTTCTCTGGCTCTTTTTCCTTCTCTTTTCTCCTTCTATTTTTTATCATAATGTCACTCCAGGATACAGCAGTTCCACTTTTTGGCTCACTCTGGCTAACTAGCTCCTCCAGATACTCATCCCACAACCCTCCCCACTGGATCGGTTGATATAACACATTTTTCTGCTGTTTCTGCCATTTCAAAAAGGCTTTCTGGAAATTTTCTTTAGAATCCATTTCCACCACTGCATTTAGCTCCTTCTTCTTTCCAATCTCCTCACCATCAGCAGACAATGTTTTCTCTGCTCCCACATCATCTGAAAACATTTCTGGTAGTGATTCTACCATTTTTTTCTTCATTTTCAACACATTTAACTTCCAAATTGCCTTGGCTCTCAGCAGCCATGTTTCTCCCAGTTCATGCTGGCTGCCTCCATGCCTGGACTGGAAACAGGAAGTCAGGATGTGTAACACCCAATCTCTTCCCCCTACTGCAAAGAGTAGGGCAAGTTACCCACTATTCTGGCCAAATTTCCTCTAAGTAGTCCTAGGTTCTTCCCTAAAAAGAGGTTACTAGCCTAATGAGACTCCGTCAACAAAAGATGAATAAAAATAAAATAAGTAAAAATTACTTACATAGAGCAGTCAAAGATGTGATAATTGCAAGTAGGAGGAGAAATGACCCCAATGTGAACAACAACACTTTCTTGCTCAGTGCTTTCTTGATTCTGGATATATAATATTGTATGACTAAAATCAAAGCAGAAAAGAAGATTAAAAGCTTTGTTTTTATTTATGCCTTGCTTGTGATACATTGTACATTTCATATTTTTAAAAGAATTGTGATGGCATAAAATGCAAACTGGACTCTATTTATTTGCATCAGTTAAAGGCACTGATCCACATGGACATCTATCAGACTTATCTAGGGAACAATGGCTGTTTATGTCCCTCACTCAGAAAAAGGCAAATAGAACCTTGCACTACAGGAAGCAGATCATTAATGTCTCCTAATCTTGGTTCTCTGCACTATCTGCCATGAATGAGTTTAGCATTCAGAATAAAAGACATGGTAGTCCAAGTTTCATGACATGTTCCTTGCCTTGTGTAACAATCTTCTTATAAACATTTCATTTATGAATTTAGTATTCACTGGAAAAATGAACATCAGAAAAAGTCAACAAGAGCTGATGCAAAATCTAAAGTACACAGAAACCCCTTTTCAAAAAAACTGCATTTCAAGTTTACTGAAATCTGAAACTGATCTAAGATAGGAAATATTTATTTTTCTTTAGGTGAGGATATCATTTTATTTTATTTATCTTTGTTGACTGGGTTATTAGCTTCTTTTCAGGAGAGACCTAAGGATGTATTTATACTACTAGCGAAAATCTGGACATGTCATCTTATCCTACTTTTTCAGATAGGTGCCATGGGATCTTTTACATCCTACCGGAGATACTACAACTCAAGCAGATGGGGCCATGGTTTAACATCTCAGCGAAAGGATAGCACACTCAGTAGTGCTGTGCCACATTGTCAGCAAACGATCTTGCTGACATGGGAATAGATTTATTTATTATTTATTTTATTTTATTTTTCATTTGTTGACTGGGATACTCTGACTGGATACATGTCCATTTTCAGCAGTGGCCCGGGGAGAAATCTCCAAACATCCAAACAGATAAAGACAAGCAAGTTACATATATGCACAAACATATTATATTAACATACAAGTTACAGTCTCACATTTCAAGCTTATGAAGAATGCAGTTTATATACAGAAATATATACAAATATGTTACAGTTTCTCTTATCAAACCTATAGGTGCAGATTATATACAGAGTATCTGCAAAGATATTACAGTTTCTCGTTTCAAACCTTTTAGTGTAAGAGGTTAGTTGCTATGAATAAGAAAATTGCAGGGATATGGAAGTAGATGAGGCTTTAGTCAGGGTTAAAGCAAAGACATAACCTGTGAGTTTTAAAATACAGGGTTAGATTTTTTTTAGCCGATTAAGGGAGGGGATCAGAGTAAGGTCAGATGGGAGCAAATTCCAGGTGTTGCCTACTGAATTTGCAAAAAAGATTCTCCAGATAGGTAGATCCACCATGTCATGCATACATTCAGGTCACAGGATACAAGTACCAATATGACTCTTTATAGTCTTCATGGGTGTAAATGACTGGAGATGCATCTCACTGAAAAATATGAAGAGAGACAGTATGGAGCTCTCAGACTACACATCCCAAGCTGGTATGAGCCTTGCATTTCAAGAATGATGCTGAAATATGAATAGAAGATGACTAATCTTAATAACTGGCTTAGCCTCTGGTGTCATGGGAGGAAATCATTGACAGACCATGTTGCTTCGCCAAGTGTGGTCTGCACCTGTCCCCTGTAGGCTTTAGGATATTGGCTAAAATGCTGTCCTCCCAATAGTGCCATTTTAGGCAATGCCAAGCTGACAAACCTTCCAACATAGCAAAATTGCTCCAAGGGACTATAAAGGTATTGCTGCTCAATGCCAGCAACCTAAACAAGAAACTCCACTCACTCCAAACTCTCTTCACCATGGAGAATGCAGGCACTGGTACAGTTACTGTGATATGTTTTAAAACCATGACATGCACCATGGCAGTCAGGGCTACATTTTGTTCTACACATTTAGGTCAGCTAATGCAAATGCAGGGACTATAGGGGAGGTGTCTCAATCTACATTAATAACAAACTCACCTCAAAGCTGGTCAAATGGGATGACATGATGGAGTTCTCCTCAGCAAAATTAACATAAGCTAAGTCCTATACCATATCCTTGGAAGCTATAAGTCACTCTCTGTGGTGCAGGAAACCCATAGCTCACACTTAAACATACTGGCGACACTCACTATTCAACCAATACCATATTCTCTGTGTTCAGCAGTGGCAGTGGTTAACACTGAGCAGCCTGCCTGTCCCTGTAGGAGTGGTTACTGCCTAGAAGCTGTAGTTTTATTAGCCATTCTGGGTCAATTCCAAACTCCTTGATCTCTCTCTCTCTCTCTCTTAAAACCCTGCAACTCTCTTTTTGCGCGGTCTTGCGCACAGAGCAGTGTCGGGCAGCGTCGCTTAAACAGGTTTAAACTATTCCCGGCTCCACAAAGTCTGCGCTTCACTTTTTCCCTTAGAACTGCTCTAAATCTCAAAATAAGCACTCTATTTTCACTCTACAGCCCTGCATTTGCTCGTATAAGCAATCTCACAGGTAAACACAAATAAACTTGAGCACTACATACTCCTTTTAAGCACTTGCTCCCTATTGGTTCTTTCTGATCAGTCAATAAGTAGTTCCCTATATTAGTCAGGCATGTCCAAAGGTCAGTTTTGGGTTTACTCTCCAGTCCAGCTGGTGAATCTGGGAATCTTGAGGCAATGTTACAAATGCCTTATGTATACAGACCATGCTCTCCTCCTCCCAACAAGCTCAAATATATGTGAGAGATGCAACTATATAGCCAAAATAGAGGCTAAGCTCTCTCAACCCAGTACTGGCACAGCCTGTCAGGAGGAGAAGGTAACCACACACACCACAAATCCGGTCTCACATAGACCTATCGCATCAGCAAACCAAACACATAAACACACAAAAACATACTCGGAGGCTCTAAATAAAAATCTGCCTAAGCAGAAGAGACCTTCAAAGCAGACATCTAAGCAACCCTTACCACGAAACAATACCCACGTAGCACATAGCTCACAAAGTCAGTGTACCACACAGTTACAGCCCTTAAGGCTAAACAACACACCTAATACATCTGTAATAGGTGACTCTATTGTCAGACACACTGATGTCCCACTCACCAGGCTGAACAAGGAAAAGGTCACTGTAAGCTGCCTGTCGGGTGCCAGGATCCGCCATATAACACAAGCACTCAGGTCCCTCCAAAGCAAGTACAAATATGACTCCGTCATTGTCCATGCTGGTGTGAATGACCTGAGACGTACCTCCCTGGACTACATGAAAAAAGACATAGAGGAGTTCTTTGATCATGTAGCCCAGGCTGGTATGACCCTGACCTTGAGTAGCATCTTACCCTCACCAAGAATGGTGCCACAGTATAAAGACAAAATGATCAATTTTAACAACTGGCTAAAGTATTGGTGTCATTCAAAGGGGATCCAGTGTCTGTCAGCCTGGGATGACATGCTCGACAAGCCACGGGACGGCTTGCACCTGTCACTCCTGGGTTTTCGAATACTGGCAAAGGCTTTTGACACACCCATAGTGCCTTTTTTAGGCAAGGCTCAAAAGACAAACCCACCTCCAAAGAAAAAAAAAACTAAGGGTAATGCTGCTCAACGCCAGAAGTCTAAACCTCAAGATTCACACACTCGAAACTCTCCTCAGTATGGAGAATATTGATATTTGTGCAGTAACAGAAACCTGGTTCAAGGCTTCAGAGAGCACCCCAGCACTAACAGGTTATACTTCATACCATGCTTTCCAGCCCCAAAACTTGGACCAAACCACAAAAGGAGGGGGAGTATCCATATTTATCAAAGATACCCACACATCCAGGTTAGTGGCACTGAACGAAGCATCAGAGACCATCCATGTGCAACTAACAGTGGGCAAAACTGCCTTTCAGTTTGTAGCCTGCTACATACCACCCTCCCAAACACAGGAACCTCACTCAGCTTTCCTGAGAACACTGGCGAATATGAAGGTACCTCCAAACACCATTATACTGGGTGACTTCAACTACCCAAACATTGATTGGGAAAACTACTCAAGCCCAAACACCCTCGCCCAATGGTTCCTAGAATTTATAAACTCAAATGCTATGGAACGACTGGTCACCACTCCCACAAGAGGGGAAAACATATTGGATCTGGTCATCACCAACATGGGGTCTCTATGTTCCACACCAGAGGTATACCCCTCATTGGTAAGATCAGACCATAAACTAATCTCACTGGGCATCCATATTCCATCCCCACCCCTAGCCAAGGAAACCACGGTGAAGAACTTCTCAAAAGCAAACTTCACACTTCTCAAAACCGAGGTGGAATCCTTCAAAGCCCCCAGGCCAGTGGAAAATACAGCCCAAAATGCAGAATCCTTTACAAAAGCAATCTATGGACACCTACAGGAATGCGTGGAGCGTTATATCCCAAATAAAACCAAGACTCACTCCTTCAAAGGCAGGAGACCTGTCTGGTGGACCCCAGCCATAAATAAGCTATACAACAGAAGGAGAAAGCTACTATGATAGAGCAAAATCCCAAAAAGGGAAGGCATCTCTGATCAGTACTAGCAAGAAACTACGATCCCTCATAAAATCATCTAAGGCCAGCTTCGAAAGAAAAATTGCACAAGACACTAAAGATAATCACAAGGCCTTCTTTAGTTATGTCAGAAACCTGGGGGGCAACTCCCAGATATGCTCTGAGTTAGTGCAAAATGACAAAAAAATACACTGAACCCACAAACATTGCCAACATCCTGGCAGAAAGGTTCAGTGCAAACTTCTCCCCTCCTTCCCCCCCAAAAGAGCAAATGTCTATCCCATCAGAGTGTAGCCTTCCTGAGATCACAGATGCACAGGTGAGAGCTGCCCTCTCCAAAGCAAAAAACACAGCATCAATGGGACCAGACAGTGTCCCGGGCTGCGTCTTACACGAGCTCCAAGAAGAACTAAACCCTCATATAAAGTCACTGTTCAATCTCAGCCTTACTACAGGATATGTACCTAAGGAATGGTGTACAGCAACAGTGGTCCCACTCCACAAAGGTGGTTCCACAACAGACCCCAGAAACTATCACCCTATAAGCCTGACTACCCTGGTCTGCAAACCTATGGAGCGTATCATCATGGAAATCATAAACAAAGACATTGGGAACCTCCAGACACTGGATCCTACCCAATTCGGCTTTGTTAAGGGCAGATCTTGCCTCTTGAACCTGTTCGATTTCTTTGAAACAGTTACCAAAGCCATAGATGAAGGGAAGGTAGTCCACACAGCCTACCTGGACCTCACAAAAGCCTTCGACACAATACCCCACTCGGGCATCATAAATAAGCTCACCAGCTTAAATATCAACCCTATGTCACAAGATGGGTTGCAAACTGGCTCAGGGATAAAACCCACATGGTCAGAATAGCAGGTGCCATGTCAGACTCTAAACCAGTTACAAGTGGCGTCCCACAAGGCTCAGTCCTGGGACCTCTCTTGTTCTGTATATATTTCTCCAAGTTACAGGCTAACACGGGTGGACTATGGCTGACCAAGTTCGCAGATGACTGCAAACTGGGTGCCATAATCGACTCTCCGGCTGACACAAGCATCCTCCAAAAGGGTCTCACAGAGACGGATAACTGGTGCCAGAGCAATGGCCTAAAGCTAAATGCCAAAAAGTGCATAGTCATCCCCTTTGGGAAAAACAAAGTGCCCACAAATTACCACATAGGTGGTAATCCATTAAGTATGGAAGAAGTAATTAGGAACTTGGAGACCCATGTAGATAGCAATCTCTCCTTTGACAATCACATTGCCAAAGTGGTTAGAAAGATCTTCTGTATAGCCCACCTTATCACAAAGGGATTCACATCTAGATCAAGAGAGGTCATTGTGCCCCTCTACTCATCACTTATCAGGCCCATAATTGAATACAATGCCCCATTTGGGATGTACCTTACCCGACACCTGCAGCAACTGGAAAGACCCCAAAAGTACCTCACCAAGAGGATCAAGGGGCTCAAACAGATGCCCTATGCAGTTTGGCTAAAGAAACTCCAGCTCTACTCAGTTGCGTACTACTCAGAGGTGATGTGTGTCTGATGTATAAAGCCATGTCCAACCCAGAATTAATGGACATGCTTCACGTCAGGAAATCCAAATCCCTTAGAGCTACATGCTCCAGGGACTTCAACCTCAGCACAGAAATAAATAGGACATGCTGGAGGGGCTGATTCATATCTCAGAGGCTCCCCTCACTCTGGAACAAAATCCCAATCCATGTTAGGCAAAGCCCCTCACTGACCCTCTTCAAGAGAAATCTTGACGAGTGGATGGAAGATCGTAAGTTTACCCCTGGGATCTCTTCTGTGTCCCTGCTTGACAGAGGTACAGTAAACTAACCTTAAAAGGGCTACCTTCTGTGACCTACTATACAGAGGCACAGTCAACTAATCTAAAAGGGTGACATAAGCCAAACACACTCTGGCTAGGCTTATAAATGCCCTAGGGCAGACAGCCTAGTATCAACCTATGAACCTATGAACCTATGAACTTTAACTACCCCACTATAAACTTGTAATCATACACTACGCCAAACTTGCAGGAGCATTCCTGAACTTGTAATCACAAACACCCTGAACCAGATAGTCCATACAACCAATAGGTGTGCAAACATACTAGACCTCGTACTCAAAATCATTGATGAATGCTACATCTCCTGAGTATAATGGCTTCTCAGGTAAGGTCAGACCATAAAACTGTCTTCTTTGAAATAAATATCAAACTCTGGATCTCAGCTAACACTGTAACATGTAAGAACTTTTGTAAGGCAAACTTCTTATCACAAAGTGTCAACCTAGTAGAATTTCATGCCCCCCCAACCCTGAGAACACAACTTCCTATGCAGAATTAAATGCATAGAGACAACTGTGCCCTTCACAAATAAGCTGAGAGCAAAATTAATAACCAAACCACCTTGGTAGAATCTAAACAAGAATAGGTTGTACAACAAAAGGAAGAATGTTGTAGCAAAAATTACAAAGTGCAGTGCCCAGCAAGATAAAAGTTCTCTCTTCAAACTATACTCAAAGGGCAAATCAAGGCTACCAAAACAAATTTAGAGGTAAAAATAGCCTCCTAGGCTAAGGACAACATTAGGATTTTCTTTACTATTTCTCAAAGGCTGTACATACCATTGTGCAGAACTAATTGTAATTGGAGCCACCTATACAGAAACAAAGATATAGCAAATGTACTGGCTGACAAACTGAGCTCAAATTTTACCCTCATTTCCCCCATGTTCACTTTCCAGGAAACACTATCAAACAAAACCCTGCATCTATGACTCAGGAGCAGATCCTAAATGCAGTCTCCCAAGTCCAAGAACACTGCATTGATGGGCCCTGGTAATATTCTAGGATGCATCTTAAATAACATATAATATGACTTATCAAGATCACTGGAGCCATTATTTAACTGTAGCCTACAGACAGACTTCATGCCACATGAATGGAGAACTGCAATAGTCATTCCTCTGCACAAGGGGAAACCATCAACAGATTCCCGTAACTACATACTCATAGGTATGATTTGTCTCAATTACAAAACCGAGGAAAGAATTATCATGGAGCTGATTAATAATGAAATAGCAAAACTTCATGCACTAGATCCAACCCAGTCTGAGTTGAGATGATGGCTAAGGTGTTTACATTACAAACACAAAGTTCCGGGTTTGATTCTCTAACGGGATAATTCCCTAGCCTTAAAATGACCCATAAGAGCAGTTAGCCTAATACTAACCCATAGGAGGGAGACTGGCATAATGATTAAGACACTCACATCATAGACACACGGTACAATGTTTATGACCTCAGGTTACTGGCTAGGTTTAAAAGGACTCTTCAAGGCAGTTAGCCTAGTATTCACTTATGTACCTTTTGAACCATAATCATGGGCTGATCATGCCTACTCAACCTGGTGGATTTCTTCGAGAAGATCATCAAGGCAATGAATGAGGCAAATGGTGCAAACTGCTTACCCTGACCTGATTGAGGCATTTGATACAATACTGCATTTGGGCATTATAAACAAACTCACAGAATTAGCAGAAAGCACTATATTACATGCTAGATAGCTACATGGCTGTCAGATAGGACTCAGGATGTTCAGATATGGAATCCCTATTCCATAACAAGGACAGTCACTGGCAGAGACTCTCAAGGCTCTTTGTTGATCTGCTCCTTTTTGGCATCTACTTTTCAGAAGTCAAGCCCAGCGTCAAGGACCTCTGGCTGAGCAAGTCTGAAGATAATTACAAACTAGAAACTGTCATGGAATACCCCAATACATTGATATCTTCCAGGAAGGGCTAATACAGAAAAATGAAAGGTGCCTGAGCCAAGGTTTAAAACTCATTGCCAAGAAGTTCAAAATAATGCTTTTAGGAAGTTGGCTATCCCAACAAACTACTTCATTGATAACACACCCCTGAGTGTAGACACAGTAGACAGGGATTTGGGGATGTACATAGTCAGTAACCTGGCTTTCAACCAGGTAGTAAGGAAATCATTCTATGTTACTCAACTTATAAGCAAGGGCTTGGAATGGCATCTAGGTCCAAGGAAGACATCATTGCACTGTATTTAGCCTTCATCAAATCCATCATTAAGTACAACACTTCATTCAGTGTACCTGACAAAACACATGTAACAACTGAAATGTACACACAGCTTCCTCACAATAAGACTACAGGGCATTAACAACACATCTTATGCAGATAAACTGAAAACACTATCCCTGTACTCTGTATCCAACTTACTGTTGAGGAGGGATCTATTACTGGCATACAGTGCATCCTTGAAACCGGGTCTGGTGGACCTTTTGTATATCTGCAAAATGAATAACATCATAACTACTGAATTTAGGAAGTTAAGCCTTGTTTGTGGCCGAAATAGGGCATGTTAGAGGAGCAGAAACATGTCTCACAGAAAAACCCTTCTCTGGAACAGGCTTACCCTCCACGTGAAACATAGTTCTTCCCTAACCCTGTTTGAATAAAACCTGGACCAGTGGATGCAAAATCAGAAGTTCACCCCTGGCAAGGCATCTATGTCACTAATGAACAGAAGCCACCTGTAAATGCTTGACCACCCATGCCCTGGTTTACATATATCATTAAAGTAACCTCTACAACACCAAAATTTGTTGGATATATTTGGAATGCATGACTAGTCTTACAAGGTTCACCTAACAAAAGGATTTGACTAATTCTCTATAAAATTAGTATGAGTCAGTAATAAAGAACTCTGGCATTTCTTTAATTCATCCAGATTATAATACCAACAGCAGGCAGATTGAGTAATGGCATGCAATTATTTCTGATTAAAAAAATAAATATGTTATTCATGATAATATGTCAATCATATAAGAGGACATTTAGAATGTGAGAAAAGAGTTAAAGAGTTTATGTTAGATTTTTATTAAAGTGTTGTATCATGTATATGAAAAGGGGCATTCAAAGATCTATGGGTGTATTACAATTTAAGTAGCGACATAATCAGTAATTAATGGATTAGTGACAAGGAAATTAATCTAGATAAATGCACATTACAAAAGGTGGTTTTGCTGTGGATTACAGCAAGAGTTTAAATACGATCTTGTTCTTTGCCAGTGCACATATACATGACATAGCATGTAAGAAAGCAAGTGGATAAGAAGAGTTTACATTCCTCACAAAACTGTATATATAATCCTGGTAACTACCAAACGAACAATACAGGAGGATGAGCCCAACTGATTCAACAAATAGGACACTCATTTATAAGCCTTTTGGCAACACCACAGACTATATAGTATAACAAAGAAGGTTCGTCCTCACATGCTGAACACCAAATCAAAGTGGATAAATTCTGAAAAAAAAATTAGCTTCATGTTTTTCTTCTGTAAATGACATGATACTTGGAAAATGACATAAATACTTGATGTTAGTGAAATGTGCATTTTGCCTTTCAATCTCCTGTATATTAACAACTAAGCTGGAGAAATTGAGAGATAAAGACTGACTTCCTGGAATGTAGCACTTCTTTATTCCAAGACCGTGAGGTGGAATTCTTATAGCTTTTGCCACTGGTCTTTTTCATGGGGTTTTCAGTGATTGGATTCCTCTCTGTCCACATATCCCTTGAAACACAGGTAGCGTAGGTAGTCACTGTACAAATGAATACGTTTTTTATGCACACAGATTCTGAACTATCTACTTTTGAATTTACAACTAATGCCAGATTTGAAAACAGTAGGTGCCTCATATATTTATAACACAGAATGTTAATGCATTAGTCATACTTTTAATTACTGCATCTGCTATTCTGATTATGTTATGAAATATGGAATAATGTACACATAGGTTCATAGGTTCATACTAGGCTATCTGCCCTAAGGCATTTATAAGCCTAGCCAGAATGTGTTTGGCTTTCGCCACCCATTTTAAATTAATTTTGCTATGCCCTTTTTTTTGAGGTTAGTATACTGTGCCTCTGTCTAACAGTGACACAGAAGTCATACCCGGGGTAAACCTACGATCTCCCATCCACTCATCAAGATTCCTCTTGAAGAGAGTCAATGAGGGACTCTGCCTAACCTGGGCTGGGATTTTATTCCAGAGTGAAGGGAGCCTCTGGGTTATGAATCTGTCCCTCCAGCATATCCTATTTATTTCAGTGCTGAGGTTCAAGTCTCGAGCGTGTAGCTCGATAGGATTTGGATTTTCTGAGGTGCAGCATGTCCATTAATTCCGGGTTGGACATGGCTTTATACGTCAGGCACAGATCGCCTCTGAACAGGCGGTATGCCACTGAGTAGAGCTGCAGTTTCTTTAACTGGGCAGCATATGGCATCTGTTTGAGCCCTTTGATCCTCTTGGTGAGGTACTTTTGGGGTCTTTCCAGTTGCTGCAGGTGTCTGGTAAGGTACATCCCAAAAGGGGCATTGTACTCAATTATGGGCTTGATGAGGGATGAGTAAAGAGGCACGATGACCTCCCCTGATCTAGATGTGAATCCCTTCATGATTAGGTGGGCTATATAAAATGTTTTTCTAACCACTTTGGCCACGTGGTTGTCAAATGAGAGATTGCTATCAACTTGGGTCCCCAGGTCCCTAATTACTTCTCCTGTACTTAATGGATTACCACCTATGTGGTAATTTGTGGGCACTTTGTTTTTGCCAAAGGGGATGACTATACACTTTTTAGCATTTAGCTTGAGGCCATGGCTCTGGCACCAGCTGTCTGTTTCTATGAGGCCCTTTTGGAGGATGCTTGTGTCAGCTGGAGTCTCGATTATGATGCCCAGTTTGCAGTCATCTGCGAACTTGGTCAGCCACAGTCCTTCTGTGTTGGCCTGTACCTCCAAGAAATATATACTGAACAAGAGAGGTCCCAGGACTGAGCCTTGTGGGACGCCACTTGTAACTGGTTTGGAGTCTGACATGGCTCCAGCAATTCTAACCATGTGGGTTCTGTCCTTGAGCCAGTTTGCAACCCATCTAGTGACATAGGGGTTTATATTTAAGCTGGTGAGCTTATCTATAATGCCCGAGTGGGGTATTGTATTGAAGGCTTTTGCGAGGTCCAGGTAGGCTGTGAGGTCCACCTTCCCCTCGTCAATGGCCTTGGTGACTGTTTCAAAGAAATCAACCAGGTTTAAGAGGCAGGATCTGCCTTTAACAAAGCCGAACTGGGTAGGATCCAGTGTCTGTAGGTCCCCAATATCTTTATTTATGAGGTCCATGATTATCCTTTCCATAGCTTTGCAGACCAAGCTAGTCAGGCTTATGGGGCGATAGTTTCCAGGATCCTTTGAGGCACCACCTTTGTGGAGAGGGACCACAGTTGCTGTACGCCACTCTTTGGGTACATATCCTGTAGTAAGGCTGAGATTGAACAGTAGTTTTATGTTTGGGTTTAGCTCTTCTTGGAGTTCATGTAGGACGCAGCCCGGGACACCGTCTGGTCCCATTGATGCTGTGTTTTTTGCTTTGGAGAGGGCGGCTCTTACCTGAGTATCCGAGATGTCAGGGGGGCAGCACTCTGCTGGAATAGATATTTGCCCTTTTGGTGGGGGGGGGTTTGTGCTGAACCTGTCAGCTAGGATGTTGGCAATGTCTGTGGGTTCGGTGTATTTTTTGTCATTTTGGACTAATTCTGAGCATATCTGGGAATTACCACCCAGGTTCCTAACATAACTAAAGAAAGCCTTGTGATTATCCTTAGTGTCCTGTGCAATTTTTCTCTCGAAGCTGGCCTTAGACGATTTTATGAGTGCCCATAGTTTTTTGCTTATACTGATCAGAGATGCCTTCCCTTTTTGGAATTTTGCTCTATCATTTAGTAGCTTCTTCCTTCTATTGTATAGGTTGTTTATGGCTGGGGTCCACCAGACAGGACGTCTGCCTTTGGAGGACTGGGTCTTTGTTTTATTTGGGATCGCATGATCCATGCATTCCTGAAGGTGTTCATAGAATGCGTTTATAAAGGATTCTGCGGTCTGGGCCGTATTTTCCACAGGCCCGGGGGCTTTGAAGGATTCCACCTCAGTTTTGAGGAGTGTGAAATTTGCTTTAGAGAAGTTTTTCACTGTGGTTTTCTGGGCAGGGGGTGGTGTCGGGATGTGAACATCCAGTGAGATTAGTTTATGGTCTGATTTTACCAGTGAGGGATACACTTCTGGTCTGGAGCATAGAGTCCCCATGTTAGTGATGATCAGGTCCAGTATGTTTTCCCCTCTTGTGGGAGTGGTAACAAGTTGTTCCATAGCATTTGAGTTTATAAATTCTAGGAACCTTTGGGCTAGGGTGTTGGAGCTAGAGCAATGCTCCCAGTCTATGTTTGGGTAGTTGAAGTCACCCAATATAATGGTGTTTGGAGAGACCTTTATATTTTCCAGTGTTCTCATGAAGGCTGAGTGAGGTTTCTGGGTTAGGGAGGGTGGTCTGTAGCAGGCTATAAACTGGAAGGCAGTTTTACCCACTGTTAGTTGCACATGGATAGTCTCTGATGCTTCGTGCTGTGCCACCAACCTGGAGGTTTGGGTATCTTTGACGAATATTGATACTCCCCCTCCTTTTGTGGGTCGGTCCAAGTTTTGGGGCCAAAAAGCATGGTATGAGGTATAATCTGGTAGTACTGGGGTGCTCTCGGGAGCCTTGAACCAGGTTTCTGTTACTGCACAGATATCGATTTTCTCCATACTAAGGAGAGTTTTGAGTGCGTGCATCTTGAGGTTTAGACTTCTGGTGTTGAGTAGCATTACTCTTAGTTTCTTATCCCTTGTGATACCTATGGAGGTGGGTTTGTCTTTTGAGCCTTGCCTAAAAAAGGCACTATGGGGTAGCAAGAGCCTTTGCCAATATCCGAAAGCCCAGGGGTGACAGGTGCAGGCCGTCCCTAGCGAAGCATCGTGGCTTGTCGAGCATCTCATCCCAGGCTGACAGGCATTGGATCCCCTTTGAATGACACCAATAATTAAGCCAATTGTTGAAATTGATCATCTTGTCTTCATATTGTGGCATCATTCTTGGTGAGGGTAAGATGCTACTCAAGGTCAGGGTCATACCGGCCTGGGCCACATGCTCAGAGAGCTCCTCTATGTCTCTTTTCATGTAGTCCAGGGAGGTACGTCTCAGGTCATTCACACCAGCATGGACAATGACTGAGTCATATTTGTACTTGCCTTGGAGTGACTTGAGTGCTTGTGTTATGTGGCGGATCCTAGCGCCCGACAGGCAGCTCACCGTGACCTTCTCCTTGTTCAGCCTGGTGAGCGGGACATCAGTGTGCCTGATGATAGAGTCACCTATTTAGGAAATATATGGATTCCTTTAAATTAACCAAAACTGTGCCCACTCTGCTACATAAATGAAATGGTCTTCACTACCAGAACAACCATGGAGCATATCCTTTAACAACTCTTCTTCTGGATTGCTGTTATGGTATACACTCTACAAGTTCCATTTTTTACTACAGGTTTAGTTTCAGTCAGCATCCTGTCAGCTCCATTACATCCTTTGTTTTCTTTGTACTGTACTATTTACAGATGTGGTGCAAGCCTCCACACAAAGATCTGTCTTCTTAGTTGATTGGGATATATTGTTTTTTCCGTTTTAAGCAGTACATTATGCACACCCCCTATTATTTACATCAACAAAAATATCACTAATGTTCTTTCCCTACTGATGTTCTTGCTCAGAGAAGCATCTTATTATAGCATATTTCCATAAAGGAATTTCTGTGTCACTCTTAGTACATGTCTAGAATTCTTTTTCAATTGTCATTGGTAGCTGTGATATTATTCAAATAATATTTATGTGTTTAGTAACAATTTCCATGCTTCCCTGATAAATATGTACTGTTTCACATAACCCATTTGTATAGTGTCTTGATGAGTATGTATTTCATTTTCAGATTGTATTTCTGTGTTTAAATTAATACTCTATGCAATCTCAGACATGCCATGTAGAAAGACTTTCTGAATATTCTTTGCAAGGGTTAATGATATGTTTTCCACCTAAGATCTTTATCACAGATGTAGTAATGAAATTTATCACAGTCATATACTATTGCTAACAATGCCTTTTTTATCTGAACCATAGAACCTAGTCTATTCTCTTGTAGGTCTATAGTTATTATAGCCCTAGACTGTCATCTACATTCAGTACAGTTGGCATATTCACATTACAGAAGTTTAGTGCCATGTCTGCAACTAGATTACTGATATTTTTTTTCCTTTTACAGAGCTCGAATTCCAGGCCACATCCTGCTCTATCAACATCCTCTGAGGCACATTTATATCAAATACACTAGTTGCAAAATTGAAGGTGCTGCATCATTCCATAAATCATCTATAATGCCTTACTGCTTTCTGTCTTTAGCATTTGCACACCTGCTCTGAATTTAATTCAAGATTCCTTCTCTCTGAATTTCACTTATGACCTATTTCAGAATTATTACTCAAGTTAAAAATGGTGCTTAATCTACAAACCACCTGTATTGATCTTTTATTATAGTCTTATTTTGCCTCACTTCATAATAACAGAGCATTAGTTATGTTGATAGACTTTCAAAGCCTTCATCTGTCTGCACAACAGCTCTTTGGAACATACCTTGTACTGATAAAGCACCAAGCAGAAATCTAAGGAACTCAAACATCCCTACGGTAATACTTGCTAAAAGCTGGAGCTTTCTCTTTCTATTTTTATCAGATAGTAACTAAACTTAATTTCTAGTATTAAATATAACTGTTAGCATTTTGAGACCATTTTCTGACTTTAAAGTGGTGGGCAAGCTTTCATTTAATCACTTAATCGTTTAACATAGAACTTGTGCATTAAAATATGACTTGTTTTGCTTTATAAAAGTAGCAATACAGTCCATTCATTCTTTTTGTTCTCCTTGCTTTATAATGACACTCGTGTTTTCCAATTGCTTCTCTTCCTGCTAACTTCTGATCCAGATATTTGCCAATATTTTCACAGTAGACACTACCATTATCATATCATCAAAGTGTATTTGTATGCAATACTGTCCAGTCAGATCTCATAAGACTGCAAATAAATCAGTTTAAATTAGCAAAGCAATGATGAATATCACCTCTGCTTACTTTCCAGGATGTGATTACTGTTATGTGACAACTGCATATGCATGTACTTTTTGTATTCACACTGAATTCATTCAATCATCCTTAACTTCTACCAAATAAGATATTTCAAAATATTAAGGGAATTAACTAATTAACTAATTTAAGCATTACAATTTCAAAAGAGGATCTCATATTTCTGAGGACATATTTCCCTCCATTTTGTGATCAAGGAGCACCAAAATTCTTGTCAAAATTCCAATTACACAATGCAGATGCATTTAATAAGCATTTCCCATCCATAAGGTGCTTATGCAGAGTGAACTACAGAAAGTGTACCACATGGTATGTGTGTTTCTTCTTAATACAGATATAAATTTAGAATTTAATAATTCATATACGACAAACACTGGTATAGTCAGGGTATTTAGCCTTAAAACGTACTAAATGATGTACAATATTCTATGTTGCACACCTCACAAAATGTTCAGTCTTATTGATGAGTATGCTGAGGCTAGAAGCATAACTACAATATCCGTGCTATTTACCAATCATCCTGACAAATACAGATACCATATTTGGAAACAGAAGAAAATAATGTCTGCAGAAGTACAATATATTTGTTTTCAAGACCCATTTGGAAGTAAAGAAGTACAAATTTGCAATCACAAATGTTGTACATTAGCTTTATCTATTTTTGATAGAAGTCATTATCTTCCACAAAATGCAGAGCCTCTGGTTACTACATCCAACCCAGGTACTGCATAATCTCTGTCCCAAGGGCCAAGTCCCAAACATTTTCTTTGATAATTTTATCTTTGGGAAATAGCCACTGGTCACTACATCTAACCCAGATACTGCACAATCTCTACAACAAGGACCAACTCTCAAATATTTTCACTTAAATTAAACTACCTATTTCTTACACTCCAGAAAAGATACTAGGGCAACCTAACTGTCTTCCTTCATTGAAAATGCTTATTCCCTACCTGCCTTCTATCAGCTTTTAATCTCCACCACCATTAAATGTGCTTCTACCCTGCAGATTCTTTGCCTTTTTTGGTCCCTACTTCCTCACCACTTGCCAGCTGTAAGATACACACCCCTTTACTTAGTCAAGCTGCTACACAGCTTATCCTCTATTCTTCGCCTGCTACTGGACCATCGTTTATCCTACCATGACTCTATAACAGCGCTCAACACATCTCCAACTCTGTCCCAACCACCTAGTCATACTTTCTCCCTACACTCTCTACACATCGCCTCAAATCTAATTAATGATGTCACTCACCTTTACTCCAGATATAGAACGATTATCTCCACGTCATTTCAAACCAAAACAAAATTAGGTGGAAAAAATATCTCCAAAAATAAGTATCAGTAATTCTCTAATATACTGAAATGCTTTTAGGAGGAGACATTCACCTTAACCCTGGTCCGAAATATCACAATGAACTTCAAGACAATCTTCTTCCACACACTAATCTAACCCTACAATGGTCATCCCCAAAGCTCCAGTATTCTAAGTTTTGCTTCCATAAATGTTAGAAGCATAAGACACACAATTGCTGAACTACTTGCCTGGATTACCCAACATAAGCTTGATATTTGTTATAACTGAAACTTGGCTTTAACCAAGCATAAACAACTCTAAAATTATACCTCAGCTATAATATCACCCATAATGACTATATAAAGAGGAAAGGTGGTGGTATTGCTTTAATATTTCCCAACAACTCCCACATTTCCCCTTATAACAAACTATTACCAAAATTCATTCAGCAGAGCTTCTTATTACTTTCCTGAAATTTAACAATTATAATTAAATATGCATTGCTGTTCTTTGCATCCATACTAGCAATAGTACATCTATATGGGAAGATATCTGACATTGGATATCCATAACAATTGCACAAGAAATACTGCTACTAGGTGATGTGAATGCCAATTGGATGGACATAAACTCTAACTCCCCTCCATCTATCATGAACACATTCAGTCAAGACATCAAATTCCCTATTAGACTGGATCCTAGTATCAGACCCTAGCAAATACACCACCTCAGGTATAATGTCTGTTTCAGTGATCATCTTAGAATCTATTCAATCAGACATCTCACACATCCATTTAAATAGCACATTTATAAAACAACACATGATCTTTCCAAGTTTAACCCAGAAATCTTGATCACTAACCTATCATCTATTAAATGGAAATTCCTAAATATCCTCTCCTTAGATGATGCTGGAAATAAATTCAAGAAAACTTTCCTGAATATCTTAAATAGCATTGCATGTCCTAGAAGAAAGAGACTAAAACAATGCAAACTGGCTGTACAAAAAGAATCGAATATTAATGCAGGACAGAGAAAATAAATGCAAAGAATGGCAAAAATATAAAACACCACAATATGTTGAAAACTTCAGAATGCTTCACAATCATACTAAAAAGCAAATCAATGAAGACACAAAACTATACTATAATAACTTTCAGACTAATAGTAAGCACAACCCTAAATAATTCTGGGCATCAAGTAAAGAAATCTTGCATCATGGCCACAAATTCAGCCCTAACCCCTATCCCAATAACTCATTACTCAAAACTGCAATACAAGTCAACTCTTATTTCATAGATAGTACAGCATCTCTAACCAAGGATTCCCCAACATCTAATTGTAACCCTGCCCAGTAACCACATATCACCACATGCACTTTCATCTTCAAACCTGTGTCCACATCTTGTATATTTAACTACTCTTAAATAAACTCAAACCATGTTTTACTTCAGCCTATAACCTTCCAAATGAATACCATAAAATAGCAGACAATAGCATTGCCTTCCCTGTATCAATTCTTATAAATAGGTCAATCCAGGAATCCCATGTTTCCTCTCTCTGGAAAAAGCCACAAAGTTTCCCTCTGCACAATCAAGGAAATTGAGCAATCATTACTAGCTTAGACCTACAACCATTTTATCCCACCTATCCAAAATACTTGAATAATGTATTTAAAAAGAATTGCTAAACTATCTCCTGCAGAAAAAGCTCCTATCCTCCACACAACATGGCTTCCATCCTTCCCATATTGCTAACACTGCACTTCTAACCTACATAGATACTGTCAATAAAGCTAGAGATAACAGCAAACTAGTCTCCTCCTTATTTCTAGACTTACCTATCAATAGGTGTCAGTCAGTAAAATGGCACTCTACCTTGTCTCCATACCTCCCAGTTAACAACAGTGCCCCACAAGGCTCTATCCTTGGTCCCCTCCTCTTTAACATTTTTGTCAACACCTTCCACACATCCACACAACAGGCCTCCATGGTACAGGACACAGATGACTCCACACTCATTTGAAAATCTGACAACATGGCACATCTCCAAAAAATTATCAGGAAACTTTAACAGCAACTGAAATGTGGCTCTGTAATTCACAACGAATTCTCAACCCTTAATAAAAATGCCATTGTTTTTTCCTCCACATCCTTCTCCCATGAAAAAATAAAATTTAAAGTCCTCTCTCTTGATAATGCAAGTACTGAAGTTACTTCCCATAGCAAATTATGAGTGATGATAAAGGATGGTAATCTTAAATTTGACCTGCATATACAAAATTGCATAAGAAAAACTCATCAAAAACTAGGGATGCTTTATAGATCCAAAAACTTTTTCACCATCACAACTAATGTTATACTTGCCACTACTTATCTCCTCCCCTTGCTTCTTTATGGTACTCTCATCCTTGCTATCCTTCAGGCATCACAAAAATCCAAACTTAAATAATACTATAAGAAAGCTGCTAAATTTGCAACCACTACCCCTTTCAGAACCCACTATTGTATAGCACTAAAAAGCCTAAATTGGTTAGAACTACTCTATCAACTAACATAATCACAGCTTCTTACCATATATAAAATTTTCCAAAACCCATCTGCCTGTCCAGCACTAAATAGTATTCTATACAACTATGTTTCTAGTCGGTCATTATGATCCCATGACAAAAAAAAAAAAACTTATTTCTGTCCACAAACCTATCATATCTGCTGGGCATTGTCTGTACTCATGCCATGTTGTTAAGGCCTGAAACTTCTTATTTCTCTCTCGATTAGGTCAAGGCCCTCCCTCCCATCTTTCAAAATCATTATGAAAGACTTCCTAGCCAAAAAAACTGGCTCTTTTCTTCCTCAACACCAGGTAAACTATATCCCTAAATATGAACAAATACCTATTCATACCTTGCATCTCCTTACTCTGCCTTCTTAACTCACTTCCTTACTTCTATCAATTTCTCTCCCCTAGCTTTTTCTCTAATATACCACAAGCCTGGTTTTTTTATACTAACTTACGTTTAATTTCTCTACAAACTGACAACATTTCTCTAACTATTTAATCATTGTCATATGACCTGTGTCTATTCTTAATCAATGTTTTCATATTATGTCTATGTTGGCATAATTATTTAAAGTATATTTGTTTTTTGTTTTTGATTAGTTTAGTTTTAAAGACTGTAAAATTATGTTTCCTAATATGTTTTGTAGTACTTTGGAGCTTTTTTTCCCTTGGCCTCCACTGAAAACGGGCTTCTACCCAGTCATACTTTCCCAGTAATCAAATATAAATAAATAAATAAATACAGTCATTATAAGCAATGATGAAGGTTTCCTTTAGTAACAAGAGGTTTTAGGTTTTTGGTAGAGTTCTACAATCTCTCTGTGTATGCTGGGCTGGAGACCTTTCTTCTATAGATAATATTCTAATACAGAAGAGATATAGTTAGTAACTGTACTTATGCCAGAACAGACTATAAACACAAACCGTAATTCTGGTGTGAATTTTTAGTTCTTATCTTTTAACATGAAAACCAATACTGAACTACAAAAAGAACAAGTTTGTCATCCTAACGTACAAAACAGCCAAAATAAAATGTGCATGTACAGTGGAATGAAAAGCTGTGATGTTATTTGTGCAACAATCATTTCTTATTGGTCTTTCAGAGAACATTAATCATGATTTCAAGTTAATTCATATGCTGGTGCATGGAGTTAAGACAGTATAAATGCTATGAGCTTTTCTGCATTTTACAAATAAATATTTGACCAAAGGAAAGACACACTGCTTTTCAATGTAGAGAAAGAGTGCTAATGAAGTGTGATGACCGCTTACCATAGCAAACTAATATATAACTCAGAAAAAAATATAACTATTAATATTTAAATTTATATATCTGAAAGTGTAATGTCAGTACAATACTTATATTAGAATGCAGATGTTTACAACAGCTAATGAGTTTAGTTTTTTGCAGAAATATGCTCACCTTTGGGATTTTCCACTGGACTCATGGCTTCAGTTGATGGACGGCGTCTTTCAACACTTGCATAATCAGAATCAACTTTAATGACTGCAGATGTAAAACATTATAAACCGGTATAAGACATATTCAAGAATTCTCGCCATCTCATACCTATCTCCTCTGCAAAGAAAATAACTTCCAAAATTCTATCTCATGTTTCTTTCATAATTCTAATAAAACAGTATATATCTGTTTCACACATATTCCAATAACATTATGTCTTCAATGACAACATTCATACTTTCTCGTCGTTATGCTGTATCACACTAAATTTGTACAAAGGAAGTATATAACTTTGGCATGACTTTGTCAATGTTTCTCTTCCTCATGTTTTCCAACTGCAGCTTGCTAAAGCCACAGTGAATATGAATATTCAGTATTTTGTATTGCCCAATGTATGATTAAGCTTTAAATTTTCATAAGAAGCACTGATATCCTCTTTATGACCAATTCCAGATGGTAAATAATACAAATACTTCTTTGTGTTGCATTTCCTATGGTAACCTGAGGCTTATTCTCCTATAACTGAAGCTTTCATATGAAATAGAATTGTATCGTTAACCTTTTAACATTAGATGCCATGACATTTCCAGTATTTCTCTTTTGATTTAAAAGTCATAAAAGTAAAATTGGAAATTTGAAAAAATATATATTATCCCCACTGTCCAATGAGTTTAGGATAAAGAATTTCAATAGCAAAATCAGTGTATTAATTAAATAATTAAAATGAACACAGAAGTGAGGTGGCAGGACACTCATTAGCATATCATCTACCTTTGTTTACTGTCATATAGTAATTTGTCATGGCTATTCACCTTACAAAGCATCATTTTTAAGGTAAGCAATGACAACAATTTACTTAATGTGGCCAGTATCAGTGCTTACAAGGTTATATCTAGTCCATGTCTAATGAGATAACTGAAAGGAGGGGAAGCTCTAATTTTCAGGATGGTTTCCTCAATATAGGTTTGAAATAAAATAAACTAGTGACAAGAGATCAGATAAACCTGGATAAGGTATTAACAGCATGCACTGCTTAGAACAGTAATCCATTTTTAAGTTAAATATGTCAGTTAGGGAAAGGATGTATGAACAAAGTTTCTGCTCCTGCCAGCAGACCAGACATATTAGGGTACT
>NC_056741.1:136266500-136275235 GCF_019279795.1 Protopterus annectens
AAAGAAGTTGCAATAGCAAATAATAAGGCATCAGAGGCACTCTACCAACTTCTGGAAAGTGACTCAGTAAGGGGCACAAATAAACTATATCAGGTTGCAAGCAAAAACAGAAAGATAAAGAAGATAGTCAGATACCCTTCATAAGGGGATGCCAGCAACAACCTGCTCACCAGTCCACAGGACATCAAAGGCAGATGGAATGAGTATTTTCAGCAGCTTTTGAATGAAGAAAACCCCACAGAAGCTGTATTGCCCCGGAAACAGCCTACAATGAGGGAAGAAGAGAAGCTCGCCTTAGAAGAAGTAAGAACAGCACTAAAGAAGAGGAAGTCAGGGAAAGCAGGAGGCTCAGATGAGGTCACAGCAGATATGATAAAGATGTTGGGTGAGATAGGGGAGAAATGGCTCCTAAGGGTACTAATAGCAGTGTGGAGAGAAAGGCGTATCCCAGATGACTGGAGAATAAGCATACTCATGCCAGTGTACAAGAACAGAGGGGACATCCACAACTGAGGGCAGTACAGAGGGATCAAATTCCTACTACATTGCATGAAAGTTTTGGAGACACTGATTGATAAATGGATACGCAGTGTCGTAGAATGTAAGATGGGAGATGAGCAGTTTGGATTCAGATCAGGATGCAGCACAACTGACCCGATGTTTGCATTGAGACAGATACTTGAGAAGAAGCTAGAGATGAGGAGAGAGTCCATATGGGCATTCCTAGACTTGGCAAAAGCATATGACAAGGTCCCAAGAAAGCTATTCTGGGCAGTACTGTGGTGGTTTGAAGTCCCGGAAAGATTGATAGAATTAGTGCAGGCTATGACCAAGGACCCAGTGACTCAAGTACGAACAGTGTTCGGCCTCACAGAGGGTTTCCCAGTGGGAGTGGGTGTACATCAGGGTTCAGCTCTGAGCCCAATGCTGTTCATACTGGTGATGGACTACATTAACAAACTGGTTGGAGGGGACAGATCAACAAAGCTGCTGTATGCAGACAATGTGGCAGTACAGGCAGACTCTGAGCTAGAACTTCAGAAAAGGATAGAAGAATGGAATGAAAATCTGAAGGCACATGGGATGAAACTAAGCACAGATAAGATGGTGGTAATGGCAGCAAACTGGGGAAATCAGAAGAAGCTGAGAACAGAGATAGAAGGAAAGATAATGGAACAGGTAAACAGCTTCAAGTATCTGGAGGGTGGGTGAGAACAAGGGAAGTCTGAATAAAGAGGTCAAAGCTAGAATCATAGGGCTGCAGCCAACTGGCATAGAGTATCAGGTGTAGTCTATGACAGATGAATGCCAAAGAAGCTGAAAAGTAAGGTGTACAAGACAGTGGTGCAACCAGTACTACTGTATGGTACAGAAACCTGGGCAGTAAAGGCAGAGCAGTTGAAGAAGCTAGAGGTGATGGAAATGAAGTGCCCGAGAAAGGTAGTAAGATGCACATTGTGGGACAGACAAAGAAATGAGGATATAAGAGCAGAAGCCAAAGTAGCTGCAATTGCAGAAAAGATCAAAGAGAACAGATTATGGTGGTTTGGGCATGTGCAGAAGACAATCTGGTGAGGAAGATTTGGGACAGACAGGAAGAAGGTAAGAGAAAGCAAGGATGTCCAGCAAAGAGGTGGATGGATTGTGTGAAAGAAGATCTGCGACAGTCAGGCATGAATGTTGAAGAAGGCAGGAGTGTGGCACTGAATCAAGAGAGATGGCGACAGTTAACATGATACCCCAACCCCATGTAGAAAAAAAAAATGGGGAAAAAGGGGCTGATGATGATGATGAACCTCTTGCTGCGAGGCAACAACACTATTTGCTGTGACACAATGCCACCCAGTTTGAGGCTTCATATCCTATAAAAAAGGCATATTAAAGCAAATTATGTTATTCTAACAATCTTCTGACCATACAAGGGCAATATTTAAAATCTTTCCCTATTTATGTGCCTTTGCCCCCTCCTCCATTACTTTAGGGTTTAACCAGACCTCTTGTGTTACAAAGTTGAGAGGTAAACTCCCCAATATTCCCTGCCCTGACTCTCATTGTTCCTCAGCATTTCCTCCATGATGTCAACCTCAAATATAATCATGTGCAATGCAAAATCTGCATTTCTCTAATACATGTTATTTCATCTATTAATTATTACTTTATAAGTTTTGTTATACATTGTGACATTTTGACCTGCTTTTGATATGTACAGATTACTGCCTCTCTTTTCTCTCACTCTCTCTCTCTTTTTTCTTCTTCTTATTTGTGAATTATTTCCCTGGCTAGTGACTGCAAATTGTCAGTTGTGATCAGAGTACTACCTCAGTAAATAAATGCAAAATAAAATAGAATGCATGCCCATGCATCACTTGCTATTCTGTCAACTTTTTGAGCAAAGTAGAATCTTATGTCACTTAAGTCAATACCCCTCCTCCTAACATCCCTCACTCCTCTGAAAATATTGCTACCTCATTCAACACACACTTCACACAAACCATACTATCACTAGCTAAACAACACAACCCCCTCCCCTCCAACCCACACCTTCAACTAGTAATCTTCCCACTGCCTCTTTTTTCCTGTACCTACCTCCAACATAAAACAACTCTTAACTAAACTTAAGCCCACCAAATTAGCAGCAGACAACCTGCCAAGTGAATACCTACAAATCACAGCTGATGTTCTGCCCTACCCAGTATCCATCTTGATTAACCAATCTCTGTCAGAAAGTTTTGTTCCCACACTGTGGAAAGTATCACATATAATTCCCCTCCACAAAGGTGGCCCCTCCACAGAACTAACCAATTACCGCCCCATAGCTATTGTCTCTCCACTCTCCAAAATACTTGAGAGATGCATACACTCTCGGGTCTCAGACTACCTCCTTACTAACAACCTCCTTTCCAATACGCAGCATGGTTTCCGACCAAACCATAGCACCACCACTGCCTTACTCTTTTTTACTAACACTATCCTTCAGCATAAAAACAATGGCTATCTCTCCTCTGCTACTTTCCTATACCTATCTAAACCATTTGACATGGTCCCACACAAATAACTCATCTCTGTCCTCAATAACCTATCCTTCTCTCAATCAGTCACCAACTGGTTTCAGAGTTACCTGTCTGACCGCCAACAATCCATTGTATGGCAGAATGACATATCTCCCCAACTACCTGTCTCCATAGGGATTCCTCAAGGATCCATCCTTGGACCCCTACTCTTCTCTGTTTACACCAATAATCTAGCCTCTGCCACCAAACATGGCACACTCATACAATACGCAGATGACTCAACCATCATCTGCTCAGCCCAGTCCCTACCCAAACTGCAAAAAGTCATGCAGGAAGCATTTTCCTCTGTTGAAACTTGGTTATTTGATGCCCAATTAATAGTCAACCCAAACAAAACTAAACTACTCATCTTCCAACCCACCAAACATACTCAAAACAACTCTCACTTTAACATCACAGCAAAAGACAACACCACTATATACCCAACAGAACACACCAAATTGCTAGGAATGGAAATAGACAATAAACAAAAATTTGACATTCACATATCCATGACCATAAAAAATGTCCACAAAAACCTAGGAGCATTCTACAGAAATAAGCAACTTCTCATCAAAGCAGCAAAGATTTCAGTAGCAAATTCCCACCTTATCTCCACCCTACTTTATGCCTCTCCAATATATACCAACCTAAGGCAATGCGATCTAAACAAGCTAGAGACCTGCTACAACAAAATCGCCAAATTTGCCACAGGGGCATCCTACCATAATCAACACTGTCTCTCACTTGCTGAACTGGGCTGGCTTGAACTCCCTCACTTCCTTCAATGGTATCAACTCTCACTCACCCACAAACTAGTAAACCATCCACTAAATGTCCTATCCCTCCAGAATCTACTACAATCCTAGTGCACCACCAGACCACTAAAATCCAGCAACAAAAATCACTTGCAGATCACTAAAGCCAATAACTCTGCTGGTGAAGTGCTATTCTCTTGTGCCTTAGCCAAATTATGGAGCTTCCTCCCACCCACAATTACCTCCGTACCATCATGCACCCACTTCAAAACTTTACTAAAAGGGCACCTAAAAACATACTGGCTATGCCCTTGCAACTCCCACTCTAATATCACCCACCCCATCTAACCACTACCTTTCTTTCCACCCCACTAACTACCTTGATTATAGCAAGCTCAGATGCTCATAAGCTTAGTACTTATTATACAGCAGGAACTTCTTATTGTAACATTACTTCACAGATAAAGATTCCAGTTGTCTACTGATGTACTATGTTCTTCATCTGTAAATATGTTTGTAATTAATTGCTATGTTAATCAAACTGTTAATCGCTATGTAATCCAATGTAACTACCTGTCTGTCTATTTTAACTGTGGAGCTTTTCTCCCCGGGCCTCCACTGAAAATGGACCTACGTCCAGTCAGACACTCCCTGTCAACAAATGTAAATAAATAAATAAATAAATAAATAAATAAAAGGCTCTGAGCTATTAAAAACTGCTTCCAGTAGTCAAAAATACAGTGATTGAATCCTTCCATTTCCAATTGCCTACTTTGTGACCTTGAATAAATCATATAACTAGACAGTGCAACTGGGAATCTGGGCTAGGCTGCTTAATGGACTCCTGGACTGCATGCCTATTAGCTACCTATGTATAACGTTTTATGTATATAAAAGAAATATTTAAAACCTGTTGCTGCTTTGTCTCTAATTTTTGAGCTAAGAAGCTGAGAGGCAAAAGGGAATTCCAATAGGTTGCACTACAACCTAGTCAGCTGAGATAAATTTCTGGATCATTATTTATGAATTTATTCATTCACTTAAACTCAAGCAAATATTTGAGTTGTACAGTCATATAGGTGGTTAATATCAATTCCATGGATTCATGAAGCTCCGTGCAAGAATAAGGCTATTCTTGCATAGAGTGGCTCATGTTCGTTTAGCATAGCAGCTCACCTTGCATATGCATGAAGGTGCGCTGCTATCTAAACTAAACAGACATGAACCAGGAACGAGCGCAGGGGGCATGTGTCAACAGTGCCAGCACCTGAAACACGCCTCCTTCACTTTGAAAGTGTCGTACGGCACTTTCTGACACAGATGAGTATCGAACTATATAATATTAGAGCCTGGCTCTAATGTTATATAGTAAACGAGTGTCCACAAACACTGAAATGTAAATAGCTAACATTTCAGTGTCTGCAGACACTGAAAAAAAATAAATACCACAAACACCTAGAAGGCAGCAGCCTTCAAGTGCACTCCCCCAAATGTATGCACTCTTGCCCTGCATGCATGCAAGCAGTAGGGCAAGAGGAAAGGAATAAAAAATAAAAAAAAATTAATAAATTTTTTCAAAAAATAAACCCGAAGTTTAAGCGCCGTGCAGCTTGTTTGCATGGCATGTCATTATGCTTAGCCTGGCTGAAATCCTGAAAATGATAGACAAGGGCTACTGTGATAGAAAATCTTTAAGGGTGGGAATATATAAAATATAAATGTAAAAAATATGTTATAAATTTAATGAAAAAAACAGATTTAAGCAATGCTTTGCTAGTGTAAGTATTGCTTACCTGCTTTCAGCTCTGCTTAGTTGGTATAAGCATTGCTATGCAGATTTGCACAGAGCTAAGCATAATGCAGCATATTAAAACTGGCCAACCAAGAAAAAGTGTGGGAAAACTGCCCTATTTAAATCTCACAGGTGTGAATACAACCATAAACATTTGGGATTACACACAGCAGGACCAAAATGGCTGGAATTGGAGAAGATGTGCGCTTCCGAGAGCAACATCGGGGCATCCAGGAGTCCAGGGTCATGGTTGGGCTCCTAATTAAAAACCATGATGGCAAGCTGCTGCAGGGCCAGTACCAGGGCTTGCAGTACAAAGCAGATGCCTGGGGCCAGCTTGTACATGATCTCACCAGTGCCACTGGCATATCCCGGACTTGTGAGCAGGTATGTCATCACCATAATGACCTGAAGCACAGAAGGGGTACTCTCTTGGACCAGTGGATCCAAGAAGCCTGAGCACAAGATATCCCACCTTTCTGTAAGTATGAAGTCTTATGTATCTCTAAGTATGGAAAAAGTTCAACTTGTGACTGCAGGTGTGATTGTGTGATGTCTTCCCAAACAGTTGCTGTGGAGAGGTCACAGAATGTGCAGGCTCATGCCCAGTGACTGGCCTGGCTGCATCACCAGTATGGTGAGTACAGAATACCCCTTACTATTAGCATTAAGAAATCAAAATTATAGTAATGGTAGTACTGCCTGTATATATAATTGTGCTGTAAAAGTCAGGAATAAATGCCTGTGTCAGGCTGCCAGCGTTAGAATGAAGTATTCCCAGCTGCTGTGTAATACAGATATCAGTAGCAAACAAGGTACAATATGCAGGAGAGGACTATTAGAATATGTATGAGTGTCTCTGAGTGAACCTGCCAAGAAAGTGCCATGTCAGGGCTGCTGTAACAGTTAGAAATGAAGTGCATTCCCCTGTGCAGGGCATGTAAGAATAGTAATTGTGGAGTTCCGAGTCATACACAGATATGAATGTCAAAACTAATAAAGGTTATCCCAAGCACTGGTGTGTGTCATCTCACTTGTACCTGATAAATAGAAATGTTTATGTCCTGCAGAATGCATTAGCTGAGGTGAACTGATTTAGCACTGCTTGTCTGCATACTTTAGAATTGGCATGTCAAATAATTGGAAAAAAGCAACAGTACATATTCCCATCAGAATGTGTTTTACTTGTTTGTCTGCCAGCATTGTCCTGTGTTAACCTTTCAGTTTCAGCCATATGAAGCTGTGGATGTACTGAGAAATGTATAAGGCTAACAGGTACAGACTTAAAACCTACACTGTAAACTCAAGAATCTAAATTGCAGTATGTAGCTGTAAAACAGTGAAATGTGCAATCCAGCTAATGTGCACGTTTCACAAACAGTGACACTGATGTCTGTTGTGTATGCATAATTTGTACTGAAAATGTGAAACAAATAATGCAACATGTCATAATAAAAGTACTGTGTACAAAAATATGTTACTAGATAGAAATGTCACAAGCAACACACACCTCCCCAGTAGCTCAGTCTGATAAGTACTAGTCCTGTAGTTCAATTTTGTACACACAGCATGGTTCGAATCCAGGGACCGCCACCAACATCTCAGTCTTTTTCTATAGTTTTAAACTGCAAACTGAATAGAAAAAATAATGTACTGCATCACATGCATTTTCCATGCACGGCACACAGGTAAAGAAATCTTAATAGAAATACTAGTATGATGTGTATAACTATGAAAGGTGTACAATTTCTGTGTTCATCAGCCCCAGTTCTACTAACAGATGCAAGCTAGACATCCACACTCTGCAGTCCGGCCCAGACAAGCCCCTCAAGTGTCATGCTGTCACAGACAGTTTCCCCAGTTGACAAGAAACCTGCACATCAGAGAATGTCACAGTAGATGTATGTGAAAGACACAATACATACTCCAGGGCCTGAAACTAATATGTGAATCTGAAATAATTGTAGAGACAGCAATGTAATGTGCACACAGTTCATCTGCACAGGCCTACAGGTAAAGAAATTGTATAGAAACAGGTCTGATGTGTATAACTAAAATAAGAGTACAATTGCTCTGTTCTCTGTTGATATCTACAGCTGTTGGTGTGGTGTAACAGCCCCATGGCCCAGGTAGAGTGTAAGTGTGGTCAAAATGTAGAGTAGTGAATATTAGTGTACTGACAAATATACTTGATAGCAGTTGTCAATTGAATCTGTTCCCTTCCCCCACCACTCAACTGATCCAACCATCACACTGAAACCAACATGGGTATGTTCCTAAACAAGCCTCTGCTGTTTGAACTGTTGTTCCATTTGGTTTATCATTGTTTAAACAGTGTGCATACTAATATTCCCTGCTGAATAATCATCTTTTTGCCTGCCTGACACACCACTAACTGGCATGCTGTTTCAACCCTGAATACCATTCCATATATGCATGGGTTCTGTTTGCTATGGCACTGCTATAATTGCACTGTTTTGGGTAAATGGGAATATCCATGCATGCTATTTTGACTAATGTTTTAATGTGTTGGGCATGACTAACCAATATCATTGTTAATTTCCACAACATAACACATATGGGAAGGCAGATCCCAGCGGATGCACCTCTCCCACCCCACCTGGCTAAGGCACCAGGTCACAGCACATCTGGGACCCAACCCAGACCCCCCTCATCTACTGGTTCTGCACCACCCTCAGGTGGAACCGCTGCAGGGGGTGGGGCTCGTCCCCCCTGCAAGTGAGAGCGGTGAGGACATTGTCATCCAGGATGAGGTCTGTGGCATGGTACGCAGTGTCCTCCAGAAAGAGCTGGATGACTGCCTGCACCAGGTGGAGGGCAGGCTGTCACAGCAAGAGGGCCAGGCAGCCCCTCCAGCCCAGCCCCCAGCATTTCTCCCAGAGACATGTATCCAGCACACAATCTAACCCTACCAATCATTCATATTGCATGATGGCCACTCACCTCCCTGTACGGTGTGAGGCTCCAAATTCTAATTGAAAGCAGCTGTTGCTACCAAAGAAATGCAGATTTATGTTTCTTTCCTACACCTGTCCTACACATCCCTACTTGTTTCTCCTCTTGTTTGTCCCTCTGCTTGCCCTAATTTCACCACATTCCTATCTGCCTTTTTCT
>NC_056741.1:136275735-136285735 GCF_019279795.1 Protopterus annectens
AAACAACCCCTGTTTTGTCTGAGTTGGTCCAGTCTGTGAGGTAGCTTGTAGTAAATGATCATGGCCATTTCAAAAGGAACGGAGAACCTCTGTTGCCTGGGTCATAACGGAGTCACCAAAATGATTTTTGAAGAGTTCTTATCTTCAGAATGACCCCATATATCAGTGGAAAAAATGGAAAGGGTAGAAAAGCATACATGCACATACCTGTTCAAGGAAATAAAAATACATCTGTTTTCTAAGTGTGTTTGCAATAAATCCTGGACCAGAATTTTTCTAGTTGTTTGTTGTGAATGGAGGTAAAAAATCTGCCCGAGGTGTTTCCCACAACTGGATTAGATCCTGGAAGACTCCCTAATTCAATTTCTATTCATTAGGGTCTGTCCTGGTCCTGCACAGCTTGTGTGCCACAATATTTTACTCCTACACCATGTAAGATACCTGTAGAGTAAGATTGTACTGAATTGTTATATCAAGGGCTACCAGTGCTAGTCTTCAAAGAGTGCATGATCTGGATCCCCCTCTGTTTGTTTACGTACCACATCACTGTGGTTATCTGTAATCACTTGTAATGGCCCAGGGGATCATAGATAACTGAGAGAGTTGAGAGGATTTATGACTACCAGTATCTCTTTTATGTTTATATGTTTTGATCTATTCTTATTGTTCAAAAGACCCATCACTTTTACTGTCATAGGTACCACTTGTGAAGTAAACAATGAGGCAACTGTACTTACTGACTGTGCTGGAGTTGATAGGGGAAAATGGGAGACCTGGCTTCAGATAAAACTGGTCTCTCCAACAAAGCAGTCCCTTTTAACAAATCTCAAAACTGGAGTCTGAAATGTCAGTGGATGTTAATGTAAGGAGTAAATTTTTCTAATGTGGAGAATGGCTAAATGAATTGTGGGAATCATGAATGCCATGAATCCTAGTATTATTTAAAGTTTTCTTACTGAAGTCTTGGACTGAGTGGAAAAAATGCAGGAATGTATCTAGGTATTGATCTACTTATTCCCGAGGAAGACAAAACTCTTTGAAAGGAAGTATCTGGGAAAACAATTATGTGAGTGAGATGGACTCAACAAATGGAACCTCAGTCTGTAAAGGCAATCTCTCACACAAATGACACATTCATGACAGTTTGAAAAAGTCTTTGCAGAGATAAGCAAGTCTGTCTAAATAAGGAAAAATGTGAATACTTTGCAGTCTGCAGTAGGCTATCACTGGGGCTAGACACTTTGAGACCACCCTTGGAGCAAAGGGTAATGCAAAGAAATGAAGGAGCAATCCAGACACAGACATTTTTAAGAAAATGTTGAAATCTGAGGCTATAGGAATGTAATGATAATCATCCTTTAAATTTAGAGTTACTATGAAACTGAAAAAAGGGAACTCAGTGATAATAGGCCATAAAGGAATAGTATTTTGAAAATAAATATCTTAGACTGGTCTCCAAGAAGCTCCTTTCTTTTTACCAGAAACATACTTGAAGAAGGAGGAACAGATTTTCTTGCCCTCTGAGTTAGCAGATGCTGAATGACAGGAGGCAAAAAGAAGTTCGGTCTGGTGGATGAGGTTGAATCCCCTGAAAAGTAGGAAGGGACTCTTACTGCCATCTCTATCCCTGGTATATCACTCCCAGAATTAATTTGTCTGTGACTATGTGTTGCCAAAGAGAAATGGAGAATAAGATTTCCGGAGATATTTAAAAGCATTCCGGTGGGGGGGGGGGGGGTACCATCTACAGATAGTCACTCAGACTTGTTGGGTGGTCATTGCTTCTGGGGATGCTTTTCCTTTCATTTTGGTGTCTTCTTGCCAATGTTTTTGAATGACTGCTTTCCATAACCTTGTATCTGCTTAGTTTGTTTTTATAAAGGGTGTTGAGGCAGATGTAAAACCTTTAACAAACTAGGAGAAGGAAGGCTGAAATATCTGAGTAACCACTTGAATCAGTTTTCCTGTCTCATCACACTTTTTGGCGAACTCAGCAACAGATGGTCCAGAAACGCCATCTAAAAAAGAATTCAAAATTTCAGCTTTCACATCCTCGACTTAATTTTGAGCACATGACAATGCAAACCTTGTCATAACAGTTTCTGTAGCACTTACTCTGGAAGATGAATCATAACCACACATCAAAGAGTGTTTAGTCACTTGCATCACAGAAGCAATAAGGGAATTCATAGAAGATTTTTCCTCAGAACAGGCAAACGTAGCTACATGTTATAATGTGCCCAAACCCAGAATTATATTTTTTGCTAAACATTCACAAACAAATGATCATACCTTGGGCACTAAATAACATAGACATATATAGTTAGACCACTTTTGTTAATAAGATATAAGCTTTCACATGACAGTAAGAAATTCCCCTATGATTACAAGTTTTTGAGATATTGACAGAATTATGAAAATGAATGCTTAATTGTTTAATTAGCAATATAAGTACCTCTGAATATCACTCTCAAGATGTGCAGCTTCCAGTGCAAATATCAATAACATTTTTCCAAAATATTTCAGTATAGTGTGATATAAATGGACATTTACCATGAATTTCTCCATCTCCCATTATGGCATTTCTCACCATATCCCTTAAAAACATAAATATCTTTCAGTTATAAAAATATGAACTTAAATATGAAAATATGAATAATAAGAGGCAAACAATGATTAATTTCTCTACTGCAGGACATCAAGATTAATAATTGTAATGTCATTTATGTTAATTATTTCTTGCCCTTTCCAATGCTGCTTGTGATTAGCTGGTACGTGACTTAGTTAAAGAATCTAAACCTTAAAAAAGTTCTGGACACCATAAGGAGTTTTGTGTGTTAATTGGAAGTATACAGAAGTGCATAATAGGCTTGAATGACTTAATTTGCTGTGCTAAATCTAACTGCTTCTATGTGAAGCTGATAGTGTGCCAAATACCACGCTTGGTAAATCTTAAATACTACATGAAAACAGTTCTCAGCTGGTTGGGAAAGATTGGGCTTGCTCATGGAGTATGAATGAGCAAAAACTGCACTTCCTCTTTGAGCAGTTTCATGCCAGAGGAGATTCAACTAAAAATAAGAGAGAGACTTTTTTTTAACTTTTATTATTCCAGGGACTGGGGCAGTCATGGGAGCACACAATGTGCCCCATGTAGCACCGGCAATGTGGAGATGGACAACAGCAGAGTTACACTCAGTATTTTGATTGCATGACTGAACGTTATTTGGTAGTAACATTTAATAGCTCATTGATTTAAGAGTCAGTTGATTACCATGCCTGTTATTCTGGTGTCACTTGTCCACGTTTCTATAGACGTTGTGGGCCACTAATACAATCTAGCAGTGGGTATAAGTGCATAGCAGTTTATTTATTTATTTACAGTTTGATGACTGGGGAGGTCCACGGGGCTCAAGTAGCCCATTTCCAGTGGAAATCTGGGCAGAAAAGCTTCATATTACATAGTAAAACTAAGCAAAGTATAATAGCAAATTTGAAGAACATACATTACATATCAGATTAGAGACAAGTTGTACATTGGTTATGTAGCATCAAAAATTGCATGATGGCAGTAAACAAAATTCTTCCAAGAAAGGGGGAATAAAAGGTGGAAAGTAAACTATTTACAATGTATACATTAATGATATTGACGTATTCAGAGAGAGGCAGTTGTATAATAAAAAAAGTTGGAGAACATACATTACATTTCAATTTAGAGACAAGTTGTTGTTCTTTGGTTACACAGCATCTAAAATTGTAAGATGGCATTAATGAGAATCATTCCCAGAAAGGGGGAATAAAAGGCAGAAAGTAAACTATTTACAATATATACATTCGTGATATTGATATTAGATTACATTATATTCAGAATGAGGCAGTTGTTTAGGAGATCAGTATGGCGTGTTCAGTAACAGTTTCCTTAATTAAGGAATTAAAGGATTAAAGGAATTTCCTTAATGGAGTAGAGTTACTAGTAATTTAGGTAATGGACTGTTCTGCAACCTTTCTAGAAGCTGCACATGATGCAAGATAAATGTTAAGAATATTACCACAGAATCGGTACTGTTGTTCTCTTGAGTACTTATCCCCTAAAGGAATATTTACTGATGAAGGTACACCTTTTATGTCAAGGATGTTGCTTCAGCAGATGCAGTCATGTTTTAAGGTTAAGCAGTTAAAAATGTCAATATTTTACATATTTATTTATGTTTATTAACCATGTGAATGGGCTGGTGTAAGACCCATTTCAGCTGCTACCCAAGCTTTAATGCAAAGACAGTTACATCAAGTGATACAAATAGTCAAACTTCAATAAAAGGAATAAACAGTTTCATAAGGAATACAAATAATCAGTTACATTTACAAGTAATCAAATAGCTCCATAGCAAGAAATACATTTACATAGTAATAATCAAAATGTAACATAAGAGATGGAAGTACTGAATGTTATGCTCAAATCTTACTTTAAATGTTTTAATAGAAGGAAAGCAGCAATAAAGAGTTTGAGAAAACGAATTTGTGTCGCTAGAGAAAGAACACTTAAATTCACCCTGCAAGTGCTCTTGAAGTCGAGTTAACAGTAATGTATACCATCTGCAGACTGATGACTCAGTCGAGAGGCTAAATAAAACTGACTTATATGTTTAGAAAAGTAACTGACATAGAAGATAAACCTCAGGCCAGTTGTTACCCTATGTGTTGTTTATGATAAGAGAATTTCCACAAGCTTCAAGTGGCTCTAACCTGTCTGAACTATTGCAAGATAGTCATTAAATAAATCTGTTTAATATTGCTAAAGAGACCTGGCAAGAAAAAAAGCACAAGAGAACATTAATTTAGATTATAGGATAGACTAAAATTAGTCGTGTCAATAGTAAATAAGAACATACAGAAACCTCAGAAAGTGCAATAATGAGTTGAAAATAAGAACATCTGACTTAGAGAACCCAACCATTTATAGTACCCACCCATCCATCCGTCCATCAATCCACCCATCCACAACCCCTCTTTCCCATTTGTTTGCACATGGGGTCAGGGTGTCACCTCAACAATGACAATCATTTAGAGCCAAGGTTCACACCACCAGGTGGCTAGCTCTGCCATGGCTGTTTTTCCATACCCCAGAATCGCACACACACTCACACCTATGCTCAGTTTAGAGTATCTAATCCACCTATCCTCCATGGACAACAAATTTCTGGCTAATTAGTAAGGCGACATTGAAGTAAATGAGAGTCTAAATGCAGTAAACTACAACGTTAAACAATACGGAAACAAAGGTATATCAAATCCAACACATTAATGTATTAAAATCATGGAAAGAAGTGCAAAGGTTTTTGCTTATCTTGCAAGCTTCAATTTATTAAAGGCAGACAAGAGAATCTTTACCTGAACTGTGGTTAAACAAATATTTGTCAAAGGTTCAGAAACAGGGGAAAAATGTTTGTATTAAGATGTAAAGGAGATGCTGAACAATGCTAGAATCACTGAAATAATAAGACAAGATGTTCAAAGATGACCAAATTTGGAAGTAACAGATGATTAATAAACTGCATGCAGTAGTGCAATAGAACCAGTTCTTAACCCTAGTTCTGTAATGTCATTTGAAAGCTAAATAGTGTTTCAAAATGTGATAGCTATCCAATGGTCAGAAATAATGAGCTGATAGAGAATTTAAAAATATTAATATATATATACTTAACAGAATCTTACTATCTTCTCCTTCTGCTAAAGAAAAAATGGCTTCTGTAACCCCTAAAGGTTGACTTTATTATGCAATGCTACCACCTAGCCTATGTGGAGCTCCAGCCATCTTTCTGTGAATGATAGGTAACGTATTGAATCCTACTCAGGGTAAGCTGTTACATATCCAGGTGACATGGACATCCATTCAGAGGACTAGGAGTCTCATTTACCAAAAGTGTCGGCTGTGGTAGAGGTTATAAAGCAAGCAGGCAGGCAGGCTTGACAATGAGTCATAAAAAAGTACAGTTTTGTACCTACCATAAATGTAGATGTTCGAGTGTATACCCTGCTGCAGTCATCACACTTGGGTTATCCTGTCGTCAGGCGGTCCCGCACTCGGCCTGAATTCCAAAGTCTTGGTCCGGCGTCAGTTGCTGTCACTTCTTCCCTGACGTCAGTGCACCAGGGGTATATAAGAGGCATCCGATGCCATTTTCTTCAGTTTTTCTTGCCGCAGATGTCAGGTGCCCCCCCAAAAGGTGGTCAGTAGATAGTACCAATAATAAAAGTTTAGCACAAACAAAACATCCCTCCAGCTACAGCAAATACACCACAAAGGTTGTATCAGATTTTAAGGTATTGAAAGGTTTTAGTTAGGTCAGAGGGGATGGAGGGAGGGTAACCTGGACTGCAGCAGGGTATACACTCGAACATCTACATTTATGGTAGGTACAAAACTGTACTATGTTCATCGTGTTACCCTGCTGCAGTCATCACACTTGGGTAGAATCCCAAAGCTAAGGATGGGAGGTGGAGTCAAACAGGGTTAGATGAGGCTAGAAGGCCCTGCAAATCTGCAGTGGCAAAGCCAGCTCTAGTCTTAGAGTAAAGTGGTAAGTGATAGTGTTTGGTGAAGGTGTGTACTGAACTCCAAGTTGCAGCTTCCAGAAAATCCTTGGTTGGCACCCCCTGAGGAAGGCTGTAGATGTAGCTGCTGCCCTGGTAGAGTGTGGCCTTATGCTAGCAGGAACTAGTTTTCCATGGTGGGTGTAGCAAAAATGTATGCAATGTCCTATCCATTTGGAAATGGTCTGTTTTGAGATAGCCTTTCCTTGTGATGCTGTAGCACAGGATACAAAAAGCTGATCAGATTTTCTGAAAACCTTAGTTTTATCCAAGTAATAATGTAGTTGCCTGTGAATGTCCAAGGAGTGCAGAAGTCTTTTCCTTTCTTCTGTGGATTTGGAAAGAAGGTTGGTAAATGGATGGTTTGATTTCGAGCCACACTGGATGCCACCTTAGGCATAAAGGAGGGGTTAGTTCGTAGAGAAACTCTGTCTTGATGAAAAATGAGGAAAGGCTCTACTGCCATTAGTGCCTGAAGCTCTGAGACTCTTCTGGCTGAAGTTATTGCTAGCAGCAGGGCAGTCTTCCATGATATAAACTTTAAGTCAGCTGAGAAATCCGGTTCAAAAGGAGGTAGCGTAAGTTTTTCCAAAACAAAATTGAGGTCCCAGGTTGGTGTTGGTGCTCTCCTGGGAGGCCTAATGTTTTTGGCCCCTCTGAGAAACTGCCTTAGAAATGGATGTGAAAATAAGGGAGGATCCGTATTGTAGTGAGCTGAAATAGCTGAGGCGTGGATTTTAATAGATGAAAAAGAAAGCCCTTTGTGTAACATCTCAGTTAAATATTGTAGAATCTGAGGTATGTCTGGCTGAAGGGTATTTTGGCCTTTAGCTTGGTTCCAGGCGCAAAACCTTTTCCATTTGTCTGAGTAGGCTTTCCTGGTGCTGGGCCTCCTGACTTCCAGAATAACATCCATAACAGCTTGTGAAAGAGGAGCTGGCTGGTTGCTTAGGTGATTTGCCATGCAGCCAAAATTAAGGTTTTGAGCTGGCTGTGTAGAATTTGACTGTCTTGCTGTGTGAGCAGATGAGTAATTTGTGGTAAAATCCATGGTGGGCCCTGGGCCATATTCCTTAATAGTGGGTACCAGTGCTGGCGTGGCCAGTCTGGGGCAATGAGTATCATTCGGGGTCTCTCCATCCTGACTTTCAGCAGCACTTTTCTGAGACGGGGCAATGGAGGGAAGGCATATACTGTCAGCTTTTTTCAACTGAATGAGAGTGCGTCCACTTTCCAAGCTTGATGGTGAAATGTCCTTGTACAAAATTTTGTTAGATGGTAGTTTTGGGGGCTGGCAAACAGGTCTATGTCTGGGTGCCCCCATTTTTGAGTTATCATTGCAAATACTTGTGGATCCAGTTTCCACTTGTGGGGATCCATGAAGTTTCTGCTTAGGTCATCTGCCAATGTGTTCTTTTTTTCCTGGCAGGAATTGAGCTTGTAGTTGAACATGGTAAGCTAGTGCTGTGTTCCACAAGGTCATTGCTTGCCTGCATAGAGGGTAGGAGTGCGTACCCCCTTGTTTGTTTATGTACCACATTACTGTGGTGTTGTCCGTTCTTATTGTAAGCTGTCCTGGATGTAAGAGGTCCTTGAAGGCTGTCAGGGCATTCTGTACAGCTAGCATTTCTTTTTGATTGATGTGCAGATTCCTTTGATCTGCAGTCCATATGCCTTGAAAGCACTGTCCTGCCATGTGTGCCACCCAGGCATAGTCTGATGCATCTGTTGTCATAGTTTGCCTGGCTGGGGGTAAGGTGAAAGGCTGACCCTTGTTGAGGTGGCATGCCTGTGACCACCATAGAAACTCCTGTTGAAGGCAGGGAATGAGAGGTATCATTGCGTCCAAGCTGTGGCTGTGTTGAGTCCATACGCATTTTAGGTACCATTGTAATTTCCTCATATGCAGTTTTGCAAATGGTATTAGTAGTATGCAAGACGCCATGAAGCCCAAGGCCTGCAGAATTTTTCTTGCAGGGAGTTGGGTCTTTGTTGCCATTGCTTTGAAGTATTGGGTCAGTTGTAGTTGTTTGTCTGGCATCAGAAAAGCCATCTGGGCCATTGTACTCAAGCTGGCACCCAGGAATGTCATATTTTGTGAGGGCACTAGTTTTGATTTCTTTTCGTTTACTGTGTACTCTAGGCAACTTAGGTGTTTTACAAAAGCCAGATGTTGTAGGAGAATGTCCTTGCTTTCTGCTTGGATGAGGCAGTCGTCCAGGTATGGGTATATTTGAATTCCTCTTTGTCTGCAGTATGCAATTACTGGTGCCAGGCATTTTGTGAAGACCCTGGGCGCAGTAGATAAGCAAATGGTAGTGCAGAGAATTGGTAATGTGTTGAACCTGCAATGAAATGGAGGTATCTTCTACAATTTTGTCTGATAGGGACATGCAGGTATGCCTCCTTGAGGTCCAACGTTACTAGCCATGCTTTCTTGCCCAACATGGGAAGAAGCTGCTGTAGTGTTCGCATCTTGAATTTGGGTACTTGCAAGAAGGTGTTTAGAATTGAAAGGTCCAGAATGGGTCTCCAAGCATTGTCCTTTCTGGGGACTAGAAAGAACCTTGAGTAAAATCCTTGGCCTTGCTCCTGTGTAGGTACCAGTTGAATGGTGCTCATGTCCATGAGAGCTGTAATTTGTTTTTGTGCCTCTGCCCATTGATTTTGTGGCAGGTTTGGCATTCATTTTATCCTTGGCAAGGTGTGGAAATGGAATCTGTATCCTTGTGAGATAATGTCTAGGACCCATTTGTCCTTTGTGACGATGCGCCAGTTGTCTGTAAAAAGTGCTAATTTTCCTCCCAAGGGAGCTGCCAAGAGAGTTTTGCTTGGCAGTTTGAGGTTTAAGTCATTGTGTTTGCCTTCTAGTAGTTTGGGACCTGTCTTCTCCTCCCCCCTTCTGTGTTGCAGTGCCCCATTGTCGAGGTTTGTAAGGGATTTGCGCTTGTCCTCTGCCCCTTGGACGCCTGTATTTACCCCTCTGTGGTCTGTCAGAAGCTGGAAAGGACCAATTTTTTGTTGGCCAATTTCTGCTGAAGCGTGGGGGCTGTGCCTACAAGAAATCTTTGACCGTCTGCATAGATTTTGCCTTATCCTCCATTTTCTTTAAAACCTCTTCTGCTTTAACCCCAAATAGGACATCCTGCTGTAAGGGTGCATCTAGTAACTTTGCTTTAACATGACCAGGCAGAGTTTGTTCCTTTAACCAAGCATGCCTACGTATAACAGACCCAGTAACAGCTGCTCTACAGGAAGCTTCCAAGGAATCAAATCCACATTGTAAAGTATGTTTGCCCACCTGTTCAGCTGCATGCAACAGATCCTGCATTTCCTTGAATTCAGCATGTTGTGTATGCTCATCTTTTGTTTTATTTGAGACAATATGAATTGTTGGTATTTAAGCATG
>NC_056741.1:136290735-136311490 GCF_019279795.1 Protopterus annectens
TGACTGTTTAATATAATGTAATACCCCAGCTGTTGTAACAAATGACATTAGATTTCATAGCAGAGAGCCTAGATGGTCTGGATAATTATACTGATAAATTCTGAGCCACTAACTAAGCCTATCTCAGCTGTTTTGAAAACAGAAGAAAGAAGACTACATTCACTGTTCATTTGTCATTCTTTGGGCTAGTGTTAAATAAAGCTACCTAAAAACCAAATGCAGAACAGATGATTAATCTGTGTTACAAGATGCCATTCTAATAACTACATGCTAACCTGAAAACAAGACTTTTGTTCCTACACTTTATATTTCCAGGTAATTATGTACACATATCACTATCACTGTTTGGTTACTTACGGTCTGGGAGCTGCTGCTGTTACTTGAAAGAGAAAAGAGATGAAGAGAACTCCTATCCACATGGCTGCTGTACTCAGATCATGGACGTTTGTGATTAACTGAGACAGAAGCAGCATTTAAATACAGAGATCAGCAAGCGCAGTGCACAGTTCTTTGATTACAAGCACTGCGACGTGACACTCCTATTTTGAAACCATCAACTATGTAGCTCAAAATGAGCAGTGACATTAACCAGTTTGTATTGCCCTTTATATCAGCAGATACGTGTGCTGCAGTGCATAATTCTATTTGCCATCAATGAGTCTAAAATGGTTGTGTAATAGGATCATAGGAAATTACTAGGCTATCAACTCAAAGGGCATTTCAAGCCTGTTTCATCCCAATGTAATACCATACATGCTCTAGTCAATACCCAGGATTGTATTTAGTAATTTATTTATTTATTTTTATTTTATTTTACATTTGTTGACCGGGTTAGTCCGACTGGATATATGTCCATTTTCAGCGGAGGCCCGGGGAGAAAAGCTCCAAAGCAAGTACAACAATTACATAGCAATTAAATCATAATATTTAACACAAATACACTTATTGTCAGACATAGGTAAAAACATTTTATAAACAGATCCATTTTTTTTTTACATATATAGGTTGTGTAGGATGTGTACTTTTTCAGTAGAACACATAGAGAAGGAACAAAGCAACAGAAGGTTTATTAATATATTGGTTCCATGGGAAAAGTGCTTCTTCAGTACAACACATAGAGATAAAACAAAGCAACAGGAAGTAGGTATAATAGACATTAATGGAGGTCAGGCAAGAGGAGATAGTATCAGTCTGGATTGGTACAAGGGCATAGCCATTGTGACTTAAAGAAGATTCTTAGTTGCTTCTTGAAAAGTGGGGTGGATGAAAGGGATGTTAGTTCACTTTGAAGTTTGTTCCAAGTGTTACTAACATTGTTAGTAAACAGGCAATCCCCATATTTGTTGTTGGATTTTAAGGTGGATACTAGTACCTTATTGGCTGATCATACGGTTGTAAGGTTTTTATATGGGCTGATAAGGATATGGAGTATGGGAGTATTTGTGGCATGATGCATGATCTTTTGAATGATAGTAAGTTGCTGGATAAGAAGCTGACTTTGCAATTCCAGCCATCCTAGTATTTTAAGATTTTGGCAGTGATGGGTTCTAAATGGGGCTCCAGTGGCAAATCTGGATATGCTGTTATAAGATGTTACCAATTTATTGATATTGCTTTTGGAGAGGTTTGTAAAAATTGGTGAGGCATAGAGAAGGGTGGATTTTAAGTGAGTTTGGGCAATAGTAGTCCTAGCTGAAGCTGTAAGAAAGGGTTTAAGTCTATAAAGGAAACCAAGTTTTCTATTAACTGATTTAATAGATTGGCTTATATGTGTGTCAAAGTTGAGACTGTGGTCAATTGTTACACCTAAAAGTTTGGTGGTCATGTCAGGAGCAATTTCAGTACCATTATTAGATATAACTGTGAAGTTAATAGCAGGGGACTTCTGAGTGGGAGTGAACAATAGTAGTTTGTTTTTTTAGGGTTAAGGAGGAGACAGCATTGATGGAACCAGTTTTCAACTAAGGTAAATACTTTTTGGGTATTGGTTTAAAGTTCTGCAGGCAAGGAGGCGGTACATATTAATGTTGAGTCATCGGCATATCGTATACAGGTGGTTTGTGGAAGGGATGTTTTCAGATCATTAATGAAAATAATAAAGAGTAGAGGTCCCAGAATAGAGCCTTGTGGGACTCCAAGAGTGATAGGGAGCTGACTGGATAATTTATTGTCCCAGAGGACTGCTTGTGGTCTATTTCTTAGGTAGGACTTAAACCACTTGACTGTCTGGATGCCTAATGGCAGATATTTAATTATATCTAACAATAGTTGGTGATTCACCATGTCAAATGCTTTGGAGAGGTCAATAAAGAGGGCTGAGAACAGGAAGTTATTGTTACGGTTTTTATTAATGCAGTCCGGAAAGGATAGGAGTGCTGTTGCAGTAGTGTGGAATGGCCTATAGCCATGCTGGCTGTCTGATAGTAGGTGATTTTGGAGGAGATGATCAAGTAATTGACAATGAATACATCTCTCCAAAAATTTGAGAGTTCATTTGCGTTACCTCCCTTATGGAGTTGGATAATGTGTGAGACTTTCTATAGATGTGGGATGGAACATTCAGTAATGGTTCTGTTAATTAAGATGGAAATAGGGTAGGCAAGTACTCCAGTTGCCATTTGCAGATATTCAGCTGGTAGGAGGGCAGCTGATGGAGTGCAAGGTTTAAGTTTAAGAAGTAGGGTGCATATAAAAGAGGTTGGCACAGGCTGCAGATGTAGTAGGTGGGGTAAATTGGTTGGCAAGGGTGACTCAGTGGTGGTAATAGGTGGTATGGGTGGTAAGGTATTAGCTAAAGATTGGACAGTTTCAGCAAAAAAATTGTTAAAAGTGTCAGTAATTTGGCTGGGAGAATTTTGAGTCAAATTAGAGGGGGTAGGTGTTTTGGAGTGTCAAGGATGGAGCAATTTATTTATTCCTGAACAGAATTTTTGTGGATTTTGATGTTGGGTTTGTTGGAATTTAAGGTAATCCTTTTTTTATCAAGGAATATTGATTTATTTGCGGCATTTCTGAGCTGTCTAAAGTTTAAATGATCAGTAGGATTTTTAGTATTTCTCCATTGTACCAGGTTTTATTTCTCAGTCTCATTTTTTGTCTTGTCTCATTTGAGAGCCAAGGAGCAGGTTTGTTCCTAATTCTATCATTGCGAGACAGGGCATTATGTTCCAGAATTTGTAAGAATTTGTTGTTAAAGTAAGAGACTGCTTCATCAAGAGGTAGGTATTTTAGGGGTGACCAATTGCAGGCTTTAAGCTCTGCTTGAAATTTAACTGGGTTTAGATGTTTCTTGTTCCGGGTAGTTCTGACATTCATTTGATTGGGAATGGAGGTCTTTTGCCTAGTTACAAAGGTAAGAGAATGGTCACTAATATCATGAGGAAGTAAGCCCGTTTTATATAAATGAGGATTACTGTTAACTAGCATCCAGTCTAAGGCGGTTTGTTTGTTGCTAGGTTTATGGGTTCAGATAGGGTAGGTGATAGTTTGTGAAAAGCCATAAAGGTTTATGTGAGTAGTTGGGGTGTCAAAAGTACAACATTTCCAGTCAATATTAAAATCACCAAGGAGTATGGTTTCTTGTGGGAAGGATGTGGAGAGCCAACTAAGGGTGTTTTCAAGGGTATTAATATTGTTACCTGGGAGGATGTAAGATCACATGATCTAAATAGATTTATTAGCATTAATTTGGAGCTTGGTCATTATGATCTCAGCATTACTAGGTGAGGGTGGCTGAATATCTAGTGAGGTGACCTGCAATTCTGATTTAAACAATATTGCCACCCCACCACCTTTTTTATTTAGATGGTCTAGTCTCAGGATTTTATTTTATTTATTTATTTATTTTATTTTATTTTACATTTGTTGACCGGGATAGTCCGACTGGATACATGTCCATTTTCAGCGGAGTCCCGGGGAGAAAAGCTCCAACAGGGTTAAACAGTGATATATTGTTACAAAAGACATAAAGACATATTACATTGTATTAAGAGAGAGAAGATAATTACAATAGAAGGTACAATTGATTACATTTCATTACATTCTGGTTAATTCACACTTAGTTGAATAATACAAAAATTGCCTACTTGTAAGAATTGCTCATGGAAAAGTTAGTCAGGGTTTGTGCATGGGCAGAGCCAATGTGATTTATAGTGGATTTTTAGTTCTTTTTTGAATAGAGCTAGTGATGGTAAGGACGTTAGCTTATTTGGAAGAGAATTCCATACCTTGCCAATAATATTGGAGTACAGTGAATCGCCGCCCAGGTTATGAGACTTGCAAGTTTGTATTAAGAGTTTGTTAGATGAGCGAAGAGAACTTAGGTTGGAGTAAGGGGTTAGGATGTTCTTTAGTGCAGGGGTGTTATCTGGATGTTTCAGGATTTTAAAGGCTTCTATAAGTTGGTATTCAAGTAGAAGATTAGGGAATTCTGGCCAGTCACGTTTTTTCAGGTTAATGCAGTGGTGAGTTCTATAGGGTAGGGCAGTGATGAATCTAGCAATGTTGTTATAAGAAGTGGAGACGATTGAGGTCAGACTTGTTGACGTTCGTAAGGATTGGGGAGGCGTAAAGTAGGGTGGATAAGAGGTGCGAGCGGGCAGTAGCTAGTCTAGCGGCTGGAGTTAGGAAGGTTTTTAACCTATATAAAGACCCTAGTTTTTTGTTAACCATTTTAATAGTTTGGATAATGTGGGTGTCAAATCGTAGTTTATTGTCGATGATTACTCCTAATAGTTTGGCACTGGTAGTAGGAGAAATAATGGCACCATTGTTGGATTGAATGGTAAAGTGTGTGAAAGGTGTTGGGTTGGTTGGGTGGAAAAGAAGAAGTTGGGTTTTATTTGGGTTTAAGATGAGTTGATGGTCAGTTAGCCAATTTTCAACTTTGGTAAAGCAGTGTTGGGTAGTTATTAGAAGGTTGTCAAGGATAGGATTAGAACAGATGAGAGTTGAGTCATCTGCATATTGGATGCAGGTGGCTTTGGGGATAACTGAATGGAGATCATTTATGAATATTGAGAACAGAAGAGGTCCTAAGATGGACCCTTGAGGTACGCCTCAATATATAAACCGGTGGGATGATATCATTGTCCTTAGTAACTGGTTTGAGCCAGGTTTCTGTTATACATAGGATGTCAAAGGAATGTAAGTCTAGTAGAGCATGTAGCTGAGTGATTTTATTGTTTATGCTATGTATATTAAGGTGGACTGTGAGAAAAGAGTTTGAGGTAATAGTGAGGGTTTGAGAGATGGAGGGATGGGAAGATTGGGAATTAGGAATGGTAATGCTGGGACCTGGGTTTGGGTAAATGTCACCATGTAGAAGTAAGTGCTGTTGGGGATTCTGTGAAAGTTTCATGAGTTTACATAAAATAGGGTCAACACTTCTGGTTTGGAAATACTTAATATGGGTTAGTCTATGGAACTGTGGTAGAAGGTAGGATGATGAGGATGTTATGTTACTGTGGGTTTGTAAAGTTAAATGAGAGAAAGGGGTTGTTTCTTTTAAGGGGTGTTGAAATTTACTAAGGCTTAGGGATTCATAGCATGAGAGGCAGTGGCATAGAAGTAGAGCAGTAAGAACTATAGACAAGAGGAGAAAGTTGAGGTATATTTGTAAGCTAGGGATAGACATAGTAAGAGAAATGGGATCAATGAAACAAGGAGATAAGTGTTTCCAGAAGGACAGATAAGGGTGGGTCAATTTAAAGAGAAAGATTAGGTAGTTGGGAATGTGAGTAAATTGGGAGTAAAGTGATAAGTGAGTAATGAGACAGGGTGAGCTATTGGCTGAAGTGGGATAGAGGTGTGGTTATAGAAGTATAAGGCAAGGTGCCCTGGGGGTGGGAATTGGGGGTAGGGTAGGGGATCGGAGTGAGCCCGCAGGGAAAACCGAGCGGGAAGAGCAATAAGGTAAGTACAGCAGAGAAAAGTATCAGCTGTCTTTAAGGTATGGCGTAATAAAGAAAAATTGAGAGTGAAATGGGGGGGTATTATCTAATAAATGTTAATTATTAATCAAGGTAAGAGTGAGATTTCCCAAAAGTTTAGCAAGGGGAAAAGAATTATAGTTAGGCAGTAGAGAATAGGTGTAGGTCTTTTTGGATAACTAGTTAAAAGCAGAAGTTTTATCTTGCTAGGATGCTGCCACCTAGTGCTCAGAAAGGAAACTAGGGGATGTAGGCAAGAAGGTTATTCTAATGTAAAATAAAATAGGTTGAGTGAAAAAAGTCTGGAGGAAGATAGAGGCTAGGGGTCTGCGGTAGGCTGCTAAATCTCACACTGAATGGTTAACAAGCAAATAAAGGCATCACATATATTAAAGGTAATTCTAGGTATTAGCAACATACATGTAGAATTGCTTTAGAATATAGGCGTTTTTGAAGCCTGGCAAGCAATCAGCTTCTGGGGTGTCTTCAGGTTTAGCAGTAAGGTTTCGTTTTAGTTTTGTGGCAGGGGGGGGTGTGATGATTGGGGAGATATGGGTGAAGCCTAGTCAAATAGAATTTGATATCTAATTCTATCAACTGTATAAATAAATGTAAAATACAAGCTTGTGTTTTTAAATGTAAGAAAATACTGTGAAATGTGGAACTGCAAAATATGTGACAACATTCAACCCTACTGGCTCAGTGAAGCATGTTGTATCCTTTCATGTTAGAATTTGTCCTGAGGGCGGCTGTATGAAGATTTCATGCCCATTGTTTTAAGGCTAAAGTTTATGACTAGAATTTAGATGTGGATAGAGCTTTTATTGCTTTAGATTCTGTTAGCATATACATGTGAAATGTCTTGTATAATTGTAAGTTTCTGAGGAGGTGTTAGATTGCTAAATAATGAAGTTTCTGGCCTGAGAACTCAGACCAGGTGTTAAGATGATACAATATGAATACTGGGAAAACGTAAGTGTCAAAAATGATGTAATTTTGGGACGGTCTTAGAGACATGTTTGGTAGTAATGTTTAAATACTATTTTTCACAAAAGAGCTGGAGCATTTTGATCTTGGATATCTAACCCAGCACTGCCTATGCTCTTTATGTATGTAAGTAGGATTGTAGCACTGTGTTTTCTCTAAAGCTAAGCTAAAGATTAGAAAGTTAGATGAAGTATTTTTCTGTGTAAACAGATCTTTCCTACAATATTATTTTAAGTTTCTGTGTGATCCGTAAACTCTTATATATCTCTGTGGTGTAGTAGATTTGTCTTGAGTTTTAATTATTTATTATTAAATATTTTTAAAACCTTCTACCTGTGACTGGTTTGTGTAATGATGAAGTATGCTTTAGAGTATATTATATATTTATAGAGTTTACTGTCTATGCCCTTCCAATAAGCCTTAGCCACATTACCATTGGATATTAATATTGCACAGTAATAATTGGACACCCTTTTAAGGGCCTTTTAGTAGCTGATATTATTAACTGGGTGGTGGCAGTAATTACTACCATATAGTCTCGGTAAAGCGGCACAGATGGAGAATGTGTGTCAGCCTTTCCCAGGAGTGTCTGTGAAGTTGTATAAATAGTTAGCTCAAAGTGTGTGTGTGTTGTGTCAGCTACTTGGGCAGGGACACGAAGTGCTGGTTGGACAGAGACAGTACTGGAAGTTCTAGCTTGCGCATTTAGGCTGAGACTTGGACCCTATAGCTGTGCCAGTGGGGAGTCTTATTAGGGACCTGGTGAGCAAGGGATAGGCCAGCCCTAGACTGACTGTGATCTCTGTGTGCACTTGAGGGATACTGTACTTTACTGTGCGTATTAATTATCCTTTCCTCTTCTAGGAGACAACCTCCTTGGTGTTAGTGGTGAGGATTGAGGCTCCTTAATTGCTGGGCCAGGGCACGGTTGTCACAAGTGTTTTGCAGTGGCAGGATCTACTTCACATACTAATTGGCTTGTAGTGGTGTGGGTAGAGTGAATTCCTGTAGCTTATGTACAGTGATCTCTAAAAGTGTTTTGTACTCTAAAACAGCCACGTAGTGTATACCAAGAGTTCAGATCACAAATGTTTATTTCTTTTGTTAGCTTAGTGTTACGGTGAACAGGCAGCATGTCAGCAGAAGAGTATGGAAAGCTGACAAGGAGCCAGCTGGCAGAGATGTGCAAGGCTAGAGGGCTGGTGCATGGAAACCTGACTAAGGCAAACCTGATTGCAGCCTTGGTTACAGCTGCATCAGAAAACAGCAGCCTGGAGGATAATCAGACTGACAGTGGAGATACAATATTCTCGGAGAATGGACAGATCAACCTTTCTGCAGTGGACTTAAAAATCCAGCTGGAGCTAAAAAGACTTGAGTTGGAGGCCAGGCATATGGAACTAGAAGCAGCCGAGAGAATGAGAAGCCCAGAAGCTGAAGAACAGGAAGGGCAGCGAAAGCATGAGAGGGAAATGTTGACTCTTTGCCAGAGTCATGGAGGTAATGGAGAAGGGAGTAACCGGACCCCAGAAGCACAAAAGGTCAGTAAATTTTTTCCACAGTTTAAAGAGGGGGATAATTTTGATAGTTTCATTCATATGTTTGAGCGGGTATGTAAACAGTATGACGTTAACTAAAGGCTCTGGGTACGGTTCCTGACCCCCTTACGCCATGTTAAAGCTGTAACTTCTTTAGCAAAAATGCATGACACTGACTGTTTTGATTAAACTGCTGTAAAAATACATTTGTTAGAATGTTTTAAGCTAACACCTGAAATGTATAGGAAAAAGAATTGTGAGCATAGACACAAGGCAGATGAAAATGTATGTGAATATGTTGTTGAACTGAGCACTTATTTTCATAGCTGGGTGAGTGGATGTCAGGTCACCACTTTTGAATGGCTGGCAGACCTTTTGTTAAGGGAACAAGCCCTTAGTACTTTCCCTGAGGACATGTGGATCTGGTTAGCTGATAAACAGTGTGCTACTTCAGAGGAGTTGGGGAAGAAGGGAGACCTATACCTAACAAACAGGGTAGCCATGCACAGGAAAGGGACCCCTAGTACTGCTCATGGGACTTAAGGAACCCATGGTGGGCAGCACAGACTGCCCCAACAGAATCTGCCAGTAGCAGGGGAAGCCACTAGTCCAGGTATATGTCCAGGAGCTAGGGTTAAATGTTTTGAATGTAACCAGTGGGGCCATGTGGCATACAGGTGTCCATGGAGGCAAGGTGGGGAACCAAAGGTGAGAGAACCAGTAGGTGGGAAAGACAAAATGCCAATAGTAAGTTGTCTTGAGACAACAGGGGTATGGAACTACCATCCTACAGATGTCCTGAGAGGGAAAGATTTGGATGAGGCAGTACTATGTACTTATGCAGTTACATGCAGTGAGGCTAGGAGACAAGTATGTGAGTCTGGTAGCCTGGGGGAGACCCAGACAGACTACATACTTGCAGCCAGGACTACTGAGGTGGTTACTTCAGGGAGTGAGCTACACTGCAGCAGTGAGACTGAATGTGAGCCACAGCTGCTTGTGGATACTGATGTTCCCTTGGACAAGGTAACTGCAAAGACAGAGGTGAGTAGTAGTACCAGGCTGACAGTGAGGCACCACTGTCAGGTTGCCAGACTTCCTGTGAAAGGAGAGCTGGGAAGGGTTACAAGGAGAGACTGGAGATGGGCTCAGCTCTCAGACCCTACACTGAAAGGCCTGAGGCAGGTAGCTAGGGAGGCACCTGATTTTCAAGGGAAGGGGGAAATCTGTATACTGGAACAAAGGGTTACTGTACAGAGAGTGGACCCCTGATGGGAGGGTTAGAAGGTGAGAGAGTACAGCAGTTGGTAGTGCCTAGAGCTTACCATCTGGTGCTTCTAGCCATAGCCCATGATATTCCCTTGCAGGTCATATGGGCATAAAATGTACAAAGAGGCATATTATGCAAAACTTCTATTGACCTGGAATTTCCAGAGATGTAACAGTGTATTTCCGGACCCGTGAATAGTGCCAAAAGGTAGGCAAGGCAGGAGACAAGGGGAGAGCTTCTTTGATGCCTTTGCCTGTGATTGAGGAGCCATTTCAGAGGGTAGCTATGGATATTGTGGGTCCTCTGAGTAGCCCAAATTCGACAGGGAAAAAGTATATCCTAGTGATTGTAGATTATGCTACACGATACCCAGAGGTAGTGGCTCTGTCCTCCATTGAGGCAGAGAAGGTGGCAAATGCTTTGCTAGAGATTTTCAGCAGGGTAGGTTTCCCAAAGGAAATACTGTCTGACAGAGGTGCCAATTTTACGTCAGACCTGCTGGCTTGTCTGTGGAAGTCCTGTGGGGTGAAGCACATGAAGACCACCCCTACCATCCCCAGACTAATGGTCTTGTTGAGAGGTTAACTCTATAATCAAGTCCATCCTACGAGCATTTGCAGATCAGTTTGAGAGGGAGTGGGACAAATATTTGCCCCATCTGTTATTTGCTTACAGAGAGGTTCCCCAGGAATCCACAGTTTTTTCACCCTTTGAGTTACTGTATGGGCACAGGGTGAGGGGTCCTCTAGATTTAATTTGAGATAAATGGGAAGGTGAGTGTGAGTCTCACAAGGAGTCTATTGTAGCATATGTCCTGAACCTCAGGACAAGGCTCAGGGAACTCATGGACCTGGCTAAGGAGAACCTGTCAGAAGCCCAACAACAGAAAAAGGTGTGGTATGACAGGAATGCTCGAGCTAGAGAGTATGCTGAAGAGCAGCAAGTAATGGTTCGCATTCCTGTCAGACACAACAAAGCTGCAAGCAGCTTGGGAGGGACCCTACAAGGTGGTAAAAAGGTAAGTTAGGTTAATTACATGATGGAAGTGGTAGGCAGACAGCAGGGGCACAAAATGTACCATGTTAACATGATGAAACCTTACCATGATAGGGAGGCCCTTGTGCTGAGCATTTGCAGTGGATTGCAGGACGAGTCTGTGAGAGATCTTGGGAGTGATCTCCTCAGTAAGGCTCAGGCTAACACCTCGGTGGAAGGGGTAGCAATGTCCCAGCAGCTATCTCCTACCCAGGTTCGAGAAATCCAAGCAGTGTTACAGGAATTTGGGGACGTGTTCACTGGGAAACCAGGGAGCACCCACCTGGTGCAGTACCAGGTGGATACAGGACCCCAAAGGCCTATTAGGCAGGCCCCTTATAGGGTGCCTGAGAGAGTCAAACAGACTCTGAGGGAGGAGGTACAGGAGATGTTGGAACTAGGGATGATTCAAGAGTCCAACAGTCCCTGGGCCTCACCAGTGGTGTTGGTGCCAAAGAAGGATGGCGACACCAGGTTCTGTGTGGATTACAGCAAATTAAATAGTCACACAGAGTCAGATGCTTACCCCATGACTAGGACAGATGAGGCCCTAGAGCAGCTGGGTGGGGCTAAGTATCTTACAGTCATTAATCTTACCAAGGGTTACTTGCAGGTGCCCTTGACTCCCAGTGCTAGAGAGAGGTCAGCCTTTATGACTCCTTTTGGCTTGTATGAGTTCACAAAGATGCCCTTTGGGATGAAGAATGCCCCAGCGACTTTCCAGAGGCTGGTAGATCATATCTTAGCAGGACCAGGAGGGTTTTACCTTGCTTACATGGATGATATTGCTATCTACAGCCATTCCTGGCAAGAGCAACTTCAGCATGTCAGGGAGGTGCTGGGCAGACTACAGAGGGCAGGGATGACCATTAAGCTGAGCAAATGTCAGGGGGGGGGGTATGGCAGAGGTCTCCTACCGAGGACATAGAGTGGGGAGTGGTAAGATAAGGCCAGAACCTGCCAAAGTGGAAGCTATTCAGGCATGGCCTGCACCTGTTACCAAAAAGCAGGTGAGGGCATTCTTAGGGACAGCAGGGTACTACAGAAAGTTTGTTCCCAATTACAGTACTATAGCTGCTCCCCTCACAGACCTGACAAGGAAGAACAGGCCAGATAAGTTAGTGTGGACCCCAGCATGTGAGAAGGCATTTCAGAAGCTTAAGGAGTCTTTGGGAGGACCCCTGTGTTAGCCAGTCCAGACTACAGCAAAGACTTTATTGTGCAGGTGGATGCTTCAAACTATAGGGTGGGGGCTGTACTTAGCCAGATTTCTTCAGAAGGGAAAGAGCACCCAGTGGTTTATCTCAGTCATAGGCTCCAACCCAGGGAGGAATGCTATGCAGCGGTAGAAAAGGAATGTCTAGCCATAGTCTGGGCACTACAAAAACTTCAGCCTTATCTGTATGGAAGAAAATTCATTGTGATGACAGCTTACAACCCTCTAACATGGTTAAACAGAGGCAGTCAGCAAAATGCCAAGTTGCTAAGATGGAGCCTGGGGTTGCAAGCATTTGATATGTCAGTGCAGCACCGCAGTGGGAGTAGCAATGCCAATGCAGATGGGCTCTCAAGACAGTGAATGGGGTGAGGTATACCCAGATGGACCTGACACTCTCAAGGGGCACATGAAAAACTTGCTTGAGTTCCCCAGGGGGGGAAGAGATGTGATGATTGGGGGGATATGGGCCAAGGCTGCCAGCCTAGTCAAATAGAATTTGATATTTAATTCTATCAACTGTATAAATAAATGTAAAATACAGGCTTGTTTTTTAAATGTAAGAAAACACCGTGAAATGTGGAACTGCAAAATATATGACAACATTGCACTCTACTGGCCCAGTGAAGCATGTTGTATCCTTTCAGGTTAGAATTTGGCCTGAGGGTGGCTGGATGAAGATTTCATGCCCATTGTTTTAAGGCTAAAGTTTATGACCAGAATTTAGATGTGGAAGGTGCTTTTACTGCTTTAGTTTCTGTTAGCATATACATGTGAAATGTCTTGTATCGTTGTAAGTTTCTGAGGAGGTGTTAGATTGCTAAATAATGCAGTTTGTGGCCTGAGAACTCAGGCCAGGTGTTAAGATGATGCAATACGAATACTGGGAAAACCTAAGTGTCATAAATGATGTAATTTTGGGAAGGCCTTAGAGCAGGGGTGGGCAAACTTTTTGATTCGTGGGCCACATTGAGTTCTAACATTTGACAAAGGGGCCGGAACAGGAGCAGATAGATGGCATGCTTTGAAAACATCACCTCATTGGGGGAAAAATACACATCTTGGGATATGGAGAAAACATGTCCCCCCTGCAGCCATTCCAATGTCCCATTACCTGGCTATTTCATCCCATTTACCACACACACCAATGTGTGTACACTGCTTTACTTCTACAATGACTTGGATTTTATTTTTACACTTTATTGCGCAATGCACAAACACCAATAGATCTATGTTAAACAAAGCAAAACTGTCTCACAATGAAAATAGAGTTGGCATTAAAACTTCTCTACATTCATTAAAATAGCATTGAAATCTACACCACATCCAAAGAAAATGCATCTGGCCAATGGTGGATAAAGATTACCTTTGTGCTGTTTTCAAATCATTATCCCCTTGCACACAACAAGAAAGATATATGTGTTCTTTGTTACACCTTCCTGACTTTAGTAAATTATATTCCTTGTATAATACAGCACACTTGTTATACAGGGAGAGCACATTTTAAATTTATTGTTTGAACATTTTTTTCAGTAGGCAATAAAACAAAATGCATGAATCAGCAATGACAAAACTGCCCAATTCAGAACATTTCCATCATAAAAGTCTACTTAATTATTAACATGGTTGCCACCTTTGTCTCATCCATTTCTCCTGGCCAAAGAATAATGTATGCATGTTGCACTCTGGCCTTAATGACTGTAAATAAGAAAGAAAGAAAAAAAAATGTCACATCCATAGTAACACTTACAGATTGCTTTAATTTATAGCAAGACATAATGGGATGATGTTGAGACTATGTGGGACTAAATATTGCACAGTCATTTTTACATCACTAACAAATCAATACAACAAATCACTACAATGAATTCCCAATGAACAAAACTGGACTCCCAATGACCATGAAACCATTTAACAGATTTAACTTTCAAGCAGGTGAGCTGGACCACTAGGACTCACTTTCGGTCAAGCCTTAATTGCAATACAACTACTGAAACCCAGTGAATAAAACATAACAAAAATAATTAAAAGCATAAAAATACAAATCAGACATAAATGCACAAAACTGTATTAGGTACAGCATATAAAAATAGTTTAATACCTCTGTAAAACAAAAACATTAACACCTATTCTATTTTTATATGAATACAGTATAGGAATTTTAACAATGGCTTCTGAGGTGCACTCCAGTGACACTATGTCCAGGTCCTCTGGACCATATCAAACTGCATTCAGTGATTCACTCACTTTCTCTTTCCTATCGCATACACACACACACACACACACACACACACACACACACACACACACACACACTCTCTCTCTTACCCTGAGTAGTGCTCGGCGTCTTCTGTTCAAACCATCCTCATGCTGCTGCTGCCATTAATCCTGGGCCTGGCTCCGTTTCAGGGCTCGCTGTATCCCCCAGTCTGCTAACGCCATTAATCCCAGCTCCGTGAGCTCGCTATATCCCTGGCCCCTTTGCTGCTGCCATGAATCCGTTTCAGGGCTCGCTGAGTCAGCCTCTTCTGTTCCACATGTTGCATTCCCGCTGACTGTTAACTTAACCGCCAGCTAGCCGGAAATGAAGATGCGAGCTCCTTGAGCTCAATTCCGACTGGCTGGTAGCCTGACGGTGCTGACGTCATCGCGCACGTGATGACGTCAGCCCCGACAGCGCGAAAATTTTTAAAAAATTATTAAAATTTATTAAATTTTTTCAAGTTTGGCGGGCCGAATCAAAACGTTTAATGGGCCGCATGTGGCCCCCAGGCCGTAGTTTGCCCATGCCTGCCTTAGAGACATGTTTGTTAGTAATGTTTAAATACTATTTTTGACAAGAGACCCGGAGCATTTTGATCTTGAATATCTAACCCAGCACTGCCTATGCTCTTTATGTATATAAGTAGGATTGTAGCACTATGTTTTCTCTTATGATTAGCTAAAGATTATAAAGTTAGATGAAGTATTTTCCTGTGTAAACAGATCTTTCGATATTATTTTAAGTTTCTGTGTGATCTGCGAACTCTTAGATATCTCTGTGGTGTAGTCGATTTGTCTTGTGTTTTAATTATTTATTATTAAATATTTTTAAAACCTTCTACCTGTGGCTGGTTTGTGTAGAGATAAAGTATGCTTTAGAGTACATTATATATTTATAGAGTTTACTGTCTATGCCCTACCAATAAGCCTTAGACTGTATAATCACATTACCATTGGATATTAATATTGCACAGTAATAATTGGACACCCTTTTAAGGGCCTTTTAGTAGCTGATATTATTAACTAGGTGGTGGCAGTAATTACTACCATATAGTCTGGGTAAAGCGGCACAGCTGGAAAATCTGTGTCAGTCTTTCCCAGGAGTGTCTGTGAATTTGTATAAATACTTATATCAAAGTATGTGTGTGTTGTGTCAGCTACCTGGGCAGGGACACGAAGCGCTGGTTGGACAGAGAGGGTAATGGAAGTTCTAGCTTGCCCAGTTAGGCTGAGACCTGGACCCTATAGCTGTGCCAGTGGAGAGTCTTACTGGGAACTTGGTGAGCAAGAGAGCAGCCAGCCCCAGACTGACTGTGATCTCTATGTGCCCTTAAGGGAAATTGTACTTTACTGTGTGTATTAGTTATCCTTCCTTCTCTTCTAGGACATGACCTCCCTGGTGTTAGTGGTGAGGATTGAGGCTCCTTGATTGCTGGGCTAGGGCACGGTCATCACAGGGAGCACTCAGAACAATTTACTGTAAGACAGGAAGAGAGAATACTGAGTAAGAAAACGTTAGTTAGGCAGATTGAGATGAAGAGGGGGAAGTTAGGATAAAAGACCATGTAAGTAGTAGAAATAGAGGTTCTAGTGAAAAATACAGAGGTGGGAGATTAGTAGAAAAAGAGAGAATGAGAGGTGAGAAATAAGTAGAAAGAGGAAGAGTGAAGGGACATACAGAAAGGTAGTAAAAGTGAGCAGTAGTTGGAGGTCAAGTAAAACAAATGAAGGCTGGCAGTGAAAACTTATATATTAAACAGTAACACTCTACCACAAAGGTTGGTAGTGAAATTATATATGTTAAACATTTATATATTAAGCACTAATACTCTACAACAGAGGTTGGCAGTTGAATCTTTTATCTTAACAAATAACACTCTACAACCCAAATCCTTATACTGTACACCTTCAGTAATAGAAGGAAGGGATAGGAATATCAGAGGTCAACATTAAATCAGGGTTAAGCAACAGGTAAAGAGTAGTGTATTACTTAGACAGTGACATAAAAAAACAATGGCAGTTTCATTCGGGCCATTAACAGCAAAGGTAAAACCTATATATTGTGCTAGCCACTAAACCTAACTACAAATCATTTAACGCTGGCCTCAGTAATGGAAAAAACAAGATCCCCATTATTGAAAGGCTATGCACTTGGAGCCTAAGCAGGTCGTGAGGTGAACAGCAGCATAATAAACCTTCTTATGTTGCAGGCGCGGGAATCAGATTCCAATTAGAATAAACACCCGCCATGTGTCCCAGTAATACAGGATACTATTACTGTGTCCTATGTGTCGTTGCAGACAAAACGTCAATAGGTTTAAGCAGCCTGGCGAAATGCTAAGATTTATCTATTAAAGCACTTTTCCCACTCAATTAAAGTTAGCGAACCTAGTCTCCATTACAAACAGACTGAAGACGTTGGCCTGTGGCTTTGATCTATTTCCTTGAATCGTACAGTATGTTGCGAGCTACTCTGATCCACAGTACTGCTGGTGCATACCATTTCTAAATGCTAGGACCTATAGCAGGTAATAACTGCAGAATCAAACACACAATTAAGCAAAGGCATTTTAAGGGAAACTGTGAGGTGAGAGACCCTTGCTAGTTCTGTACAAATGTACTCCTAGAGCAATTGAAAGATACGGTGTAACTCTGGTATAATACTGCCCTTGCTAATTAAGAATAACTATAACCAATTGCTCCTTTGTTAAACTAGGAAAAATACAGTCTCTGAATTAAAGATTCAGCATTAATACAGCATGCGGTACCGTGAGTCAACCTACCGTGAGTCAAGTCGAGCAGCCCAACCACAGACCAAGCACCAGGGAGACGTGGACGCTGTGGTGTAGAGTTTAAAAATGGCATACAGCTCATACCTGGTACAAGTAAATTCAGGGGTGGTAACCAGCTAGGGGGAGGGGATATAAAAGAAGGTAGTGGCCAGATCTAGGGGCTGAAAATAGGAGGGAAGGAAGCACGGGAGGGGAAAGATTCCAATAAGGTAAGCAAAGCAGAAAAAAGTATCAGCTAACTTTAAGGTATGGCTTACTAAAGAAGAAGTGAGAGTGAAATGGGGGGGGGGTGTTATCTTATCTAATAAATGTTAATTATTAATCTAGGTGAGAATGACATTTCCCAAAAGTTTAGCAAGGGGAAAAGAATCATAGTTAGTCAGTAGAGAATAGGTGTAGGTCCTTTTGGATAACTAGTTAAAAGCAGAAGTTTTAATGACAGCCCATGTCTAGGAGGGTCATGGGCACCATCCCCAGTAAGAATTTACAGTGCCCCATCCACTCATTCAGGTTAATTTAGAACAGTGTCATAGGGGTACTCTGCTTCAAATGAATTGACAGCCTATTCCAAAGATGTGGCAGTCACTAGGAGACAAATCTGTCCCTCCAGCATGTCCTAGTCAAGTCTCAGGCCATATTTAGCTGCCTGGAACAGGCAGCTCTAGTCCTGTTTGATTTATGGTTGTGCAGAAAATTCATTAGGTTTGGGTCAGAAATTGCTCTGTGAGCCAGGCATAAGTCTCCCTTAAGAAGTCTATACGACACAGAGTATAGTGACAGGGACTTTAGTTAGTCTGTATAAGGCATGTGCTGGAGTCCCTTGGTCTTCTTTGTTAGAAACCTGTGAGGTCTCTCCAATTGCTTCAGGTTCTTTTTATGGTACATGCCAACGAGGGCATTATACTCAATTATGGGCCTGATTAGTGATGAGTGTAGAGGGATTATAACCTCTTTTGCTCTAGAGGCAATACCTTTGTTAATAAAGTGCGCTATGTAGAAAGCCTTCTTTACTACAGTAGACACATGGTGGTCAAAGTTAAGGTTGTGGTCAACTTGTGATCCCAGATCCCTTACCACTTCGCAGGTATTTAGGGTATTGTTAATTTGATAATGTATTTACTGATGATGATGATTTCTTTGTATTCAGTTTGAGACCATGACTAAGACACCAGTTGTTGGTCTGCATAAGACCTTCCTGAAGTATACTGACATAATTTGGGGATTCAATAATTGCACCTAGTTTGCACTCATCTGCAAACTTGATCAGCCACAGCCCCTTAGTTTTGAACTGAACTTCTGAGAAGTATATACCAAACAGTAGGGGGCTCAGCAGTGACCCCTGTAGCACCCCACAGGTGACATGTCTGCTGGTTGATGTGGAGTCACACACTTTGATAGCATGTGTCTGGTTTGTGAGCCAGTTGGCAACTCGTCTTACAACAAAGGAGTTTACATTCAGTTTGCTAAGTTTATCATTAATGCCTGAGTGTGAAATTGTGTTGAAGGTCTTTGCCAAGTTGAGGTATGCTGTGTGTACAGATTTTCTCTTTTCAATGGCCCTGCTCACATTTTCAAAGAAATCCACCGTGTTTAATAAGCAGAATGTACCGAAGCTGAATTTGGTTGGACCCGGGGTTTGGAGGTTGCCTATGTCTTTATTTATGAGGTCCATAATGATATGCTCTATGGCCTTACAGATGAGATGGTCAGACATATGGGTCTATAATTCCCTGGGTCTATTGCTAAGCCACCTTTGTGGATGGGAATAACTGTTGCTGCTCTCCATTCTGCAGGAACAAAGCCTGTGGTTAGGCTATGATTGAATAGGGTATTTTTCTTTTTTTTAAACAAATGTATTTGATTTTAAATAAAAACAAATACATTTGATTTTTACATAAATTCAAATTTCAGTAAAGATGTTATTTGAAAAACACAACAATACTAAAGTATTTACAGTGAAATCCACTTATGAACGGTGCAATAACATTAATGATAATTCTGTTTTCATATACAAACACATTTTTTTTCTAATAAATTCTAGGTTTTCCCATATATTATATTAAAAAGTTTTCCTGATTGATTTTGATTTAATTGTCAGTAATTCCATTTGAAATACTTATGTAATAATATTCGTAAATTCATAAAAAGGAGCCAGGAGTATCTGACTTCCAATTTTTTGTTATGGTCTTTCTAGCCACAGCTAATATTGCCCATATCAGAGGATGTTTATTTTTTTAACACATGTGGGTATTGGTGTGTTTAGAAGAACCAATGATTTAGAAAGTGAAAATGTATCAGAAAATAGCGCTTGTAGAAGGTAGTTAATAGTTTCCCAATAGTTTTTAAGGCTACACAATCATGAAACATATGTGCCCAATCTGCATTTTCTTTCTCGTTTGCACCTCCAACAGAGATTATCCTTGCTATTGATTTACTCGTTATGTGTGGTGTTACAAAAGTTCTATACATACATTTCCATGTAAATAACTTCCATTTTAGTGAACTAGTTGTCATTCTAGCTGATTCTAGTATAATTTTGTTTAGCTAGATAATTGGGTTGATTATTATTAATTGTAATGAAATAGTTCCAAAACTTTTTGGGCAAATGTGAGTTTCTTCTCTAATTATGTTATAGATTTGTAAAAGTTTATCCTTAACAGGAAATTTGTGTTGAACTTTCAAAGTCAAATAATTTAACAACTTAGGAGTATATAGGAGTCTATATATTTATAATTCTAACCATATATTCTTGTCTAGCTCAAACTCAAATATCATCAGAAGTTTTCAAGTCATTATTTACCAGCATTTGATATCAATATATTAGATTCTTTTCTTTGATTAATAACATGTTTTAGGGTCAGAGGAGGATATACTTCTCTGAGTAAAGGCTATGGGGAATAGTAAAAAAAACATTCTTTATATACTGGAATTTTATAAATGTAGTTTCTAAAATTATTTAAAAAGAGTGTGATATAACTTGATGTATACATTATTTTTGTATCTATGCTGAAAACATCTTTTAATAACCATATATATGGATTATTTAGTATGCCCACTTTATAAGAATTAGGCCTAGTAAATAAATCCAAAATCATTGCCTCCCAACATTTTTTCCATTTGGCTGTATAATTTGTGTCTATTAAAAGACAGTTTTAATTACAGAAGACATTATATATAGTTCCACATCTGTAAAGCCTACCCCCCTTTAGACCATTGTTTTATATGCTACTTTAATGCCACTCTAGGCTTGTTTGGAAACCACAGAAATCTTAATAATGTTGAATTTATTTGTTTAATTATTGATTTTGGGGGAGGTAGTGAAATTGACTGAACAATATATAATATTTTTGGAAGTATTATAATTTTAATTATTGATAGTCTCTCTTCCATTGTAAAAACATTTTATTCCAGTTATTTATATGATTTTGGATAACATTTATGATTTAATTGTAATTAAACTGTATTATATCTTTTATATCCCTAGTTCATATGATACCCAGATATGTTATTTGTTCAAATTTAGTTAAGTACTTATGGTATTTCTTGTCTAGTACATGACTGTCTGGATAAATAGGAAGAATTTTAGTTTTGTCTTTATTAAAAGTTAAACCTAATTTTTTGAAAAATTTCAATATTTTTAGATAAAGTAGTAATAGAGGAGTTATTTCATTTTAATGTGATAAGCATACAACGTAAGAAAATTTAATAGAGGGCAGTATTTTTGT